>NC_143258.1:61491542-61798311 GCF_984573655.1 Nuphar pumila
CTCTCATGGACCCAAAAATAGAAAGGGGTCAAATGCTTTGTCTTCTAATGTTGTTGTAGGTACACAAAATAAGGAGAAAATGGATATTGGACAGCGGTTGTTCCAAACATATGACTGAAAGGCCGGAGTTATTTTCCACCCTTCAAAGTAAGGATGGAGGAACCGTCACCTTTGGTAACAATAACAAGGAAAAAGTAATCGGTATCGGTAACATTGGTAATCCAAAATTTCCCTTGATAGAAAATGTTCTTTTAGTAGCTGGTTTAATGCATAATTTATTATCCATTAGTCAATTATGTGATAAAGGTTTTCTTGTTTCTTTTGAACATGATTTATGCTTAATTTCTGATTTTCAATCTAAAAAGATCATTTTTAAACGTAAAAGAAGGAACAATGTGTATAAACTTTATTTAGATGAGTTACTCACTTTTAATGAAAAAATGTCTTATTGTTTCAAATGAAATTCAATGGTTATTGCACAAGAGACTTGGACATGTTAACTTTAAAATTATTTCCAAGTTATCCAAGAATGATCTTGTTAGAGACCTACCTAAAATACCATATAAGAAGGATCACTTATGTGATGCTTGCCAAATGGGTAAACAAATCAAGAGTTCTTTTAAAGCAAAAGATATAGTTTCAACAAAATGTCCTCTTGAACTTTTACATTTAGATCTATTTGGGCTATCTAGAATTCAAAGTTTGAATGGTAGCAAGTATGCTTTTGTTATAGTAGATGATTATTCTCGATTTACATGGGTAATTTTTTTAAAAAGAAAAAATGATGCTTTTTCTGAATTTTCCAAACCTTATAGAAAAATTACAAATGAAAAATCTACATCTATTATTAAAATTCGTAGTGATCATGGTGGTGAATTTGAAAATGAATCTTTTCTAAAGTATTGTGATTTACATGGTATATCTCACAACTTTGCTTTTCCTAGAGCGGCTCCACAAAATGGAGTTGTTGAAAGAAAGAATAGAACTTTGCAAGAATGTGCTAGAACCATGCTTCAAGATAAAAATTTACCAAAATACTTTTGGGCTGAAGCAATAAATACAACATGTTACGTTTTAAACCGTGTTCTTATTCGACCAATCTTACATAAAACATGTTTTGAATTGTATTATAATCGTATACCAAAGATCTCATATTTCAAAATTTTTGGTAGTAAATGCTTCTTGTTAAATACCAAAGATAATCATGATAAGTTTGATTCAAAATCAAATGAATTAATATTTCTTAGATATTCTTCTAGAAGTAAAGCTTATCGTGTTTTTAATAAAAGAACATCTTGCATTGAAGAATCTTTACATGTTGCATTTGATGAGAATTGTGAGCATGTTATTCCTCTAAGCGAAGGAGAAGAAGTAATACTTCAAGAAAAACCTTTGATAGAGAGTACTTCTCAAGAAAATGTTCCTCTTCAACCAGTTTGGAAAGTTCCCAATCATCCACATGAACAAGTTATTCGAGAAATAAAGAGTGGTGTCCAAACTAGAAGGCAATTGCAATATATTGCAAATATTGCTTTCATATCTAAAATAGAACCAAAGAATATCAATGAGGCTTGTGATGATGAATTTTGGCTTTTGGCCATGTCTGAAGAACTTAACCAATTTACTAGGAATGATGTATGGGATCTAGTTGATAGACCAAAGGAATTTCATATTTTAACTTTGAATTTCATTTTCAAATTCAAATGTTAAGTATAAATTCTTTATTCCTTTTCAAAATTCCAAATTTTGAATTCTATTTTCGTTACAAATTCAATTCAAATTCTAAATTTTGTTCCAAACTTCAAGTCTGATTTCAAGCATCAAATCAAATCTCCAAATCAATTCAAAGTCTCAAAATCAAATTCTAATTCAATTTTAAGTTCCATTTCGGAAGTGAACTTACTTTTCAAAACTCTAATTCATCAATTTCAAAATTCAAAATTTCAAAATCCCATCTTCATCCACTTCAAACTTGGATTCAAAGTTCAATTTTCCAAAACAAGTTCAATTTTTGAACCACTTCTTCAAGGATATTTTTCAAACCTATTTCAAAATCACTTGCGAAATCCCAATTTCTGAAATATTTCCAAAAACATACATCATAACACAAGCTTGATTCTATGTGCATTTAGGATTTTCAGAATAATCTTAGTCAAATTTAGGTAAAGCAAAAACATGAATTCAATCATTGGTTTAATTACCCCTGGTAAAGGTGCCAAGAACGGTTGAACCTCGTACTGACAAGCGAATGCCGTCTCTCCATTTTCTCGCAATTTTTTCAAAACGGAGGCAAGTAAATTTCAAAACATCTTTTTCAAAAGGTCAAGTGAGACCTTGTAAAGAGTTTTTCTTCTCTCTTTCTTTTTCCCCTAAAAAGGAAAGGGAAAGGAAAAGAGAAAAAAATTTACCACGATCAAAGTTGTCAAAAAAAATTGATAATGATTCAATCATGCATATATGTGTTTTAAGGCTGTCAAAAAAATTTCAATCTTGCATATTTATATTCTAAGGCTCTCAAAAAAAATTCATAGTGATTCACTCTTGCATATATGTGTTCTATGGCTGTAAAAAAAATCATAGTGATTCAATCATGCATATAAATGTACTAAGGTTGTCAAAATTCTTTTATAGTGATTCAATCATGCATATATATGTTCTAAGGTTGTCAAAAAAATTTTGTAGTGATTCAATCATGCATATATGTGTTCTACGGCTGTAAAAAAAAATTCATAGTGATTGAATCATGCATATATTAGTTCTAATGCGGTCAAAAAAATTTTGTAGTGATTCAATCATGCGTATATGTGTTCTAAGTATGTCAAAAAAAAATTATAGTCATTTAATTAAGCATATATGTGTTCTAAGGCTGTCAAAAAAAGAAGTTAATGTAGAGCAACCTCCAGGCTTTGAAGATGAGAATTGTCCAGAAAAAGTCTACAAATTAAAAAGAGCTTTGTACGGACTTAAACAAGCACCAAGAGCATGGTATGAAAGACTACGAAATTTTCTAGAACAATCTGGTTTTTCCATTGGTCGGGTAGACTCCACTTTATTTATTAAAAATCTTAATTCAGATATTCTTATTGTGCAAATTTATGTTGATGACATAATATTTGGTTCTACTAATGATTCTCTTTGTAAAGAATTTGCTAAAGCTATGCAGGAAGGGTTTGAAATGAGCTTGATGGGCGAATTAAACTACTTCCTTGGACTTCAAATAAAGCAAACTGAAGAAGGAATCTTCATCAACCAGGCTAAGTATACAAAAGAACTTCTCAAGAGATTTGGGATGGACTCATCGAAATCAAGAAGAAATCCTATGAGCACAACTACTTCTCTTGATAAAGATGAAAATGGTAAAAATATAGATACTAAGCTCTATTGAGGTATGATCAGATCTCTATTATACTTAACTGCTAGTCGACCTGATATAATGTTTAGTGTTTGTATGTGTGATAGATTTCAAGCTAATCCAAAGGAATCTCATTTAACTGCAGTAAAACAAATTCTTCGTTACCTGAAAGATACTTCAGATTTTGGTTTGATTTACCCAAAATCATTTTCCTTTGATTTAGTTTCATATAGTGATGCAAATTTTGCAGGAAGTAAATCTGATCGCAAGAGTACTAGCGGAACTTGTCATTTTTTAGGAAATTCCTTAGTCTCTTGGTTTAGTAAAAAGCAAAATCTAGTGTCACTCTCAACAACTGAAGCAGAATATATAGCAGCTAGTTTAGCGTGTTCACAAGTACTATGAATGAAACAAACCTTAAAAGATTTTGGTTTGAATTACTCCACAACAACTATTTATTGTGATAACACTAGTGCTATAAATCTTTCGAAAAATCCTGTTCAGCACTCAAGGACTAAGCATATTGAAGTTAGACATTATTTCTTAAGAGATCATGTGTTAAAAGGAGATATTTCGTTAAATTTTATATTTACTAATGAACAACATGTCGATATCTTCACTAAACCACTTAAAAACGAAGATTTTATGAGAATTAGGAGAGAACTAGGCATTTGCTCATTTTTAGATTTATAAAATGCTAATTTTTTGAACAAAATCTCAAAATCGCACCTTATTAGTCGACCAATAAACTTCTAGTCGACTGATGTTTTAAAAATTTTTTACTGAAGGAATCACACCTTATTAGTCGACCGATAATATTCTAGTCGACTGATGTTTTTTTTTAAATTTCAACTGAAGGGACACGATACCCCTTGGATTTTTTTTTCGATTTTTAACACCCGTTTTTTTTTTACGCACTCTTTCATTTTTTTTCCCTTATGTTTTCCTCTTTTCATAAACGAAACCCTCTCTCTCTCATCTGTCTCTTCCGAAAATCCCTCGGAGTGCCAGACGAACTCCTCCTCGTCGGAATCCTCTTGCCGTGACAGGGTGCCTCTTCAGCCATCGACGCTTGTGTCAGTCTCTTCTCACCTGCCGTCATCCACCGCGTCATCCTCTATTTCTATAGCAGACGGACTCCTCCTCGCCTCTTCCATCTTGCCTAAAATCTATGGAAACTCGACATCCCTTTTGGTGGGTTGTTACTGTCGATTGTTTTGGCCACTACCAACGACCTTGATCGTAGAAGGCACAGTGTATGCATCGCACAAAGTGTTTCTGTTGCATTGGTTCTACGCCACGATGTCGGACAATATCTTCCTCCCACTGGACGTCATTTTTAAAGCATTTGAAAGCCGACATCTACAACGTCTCCACTTGTTGATCAATCACTCTCACTAGACGTCATTTGAAAGTCGACATCAATTGCGATTCTTCTTTGACAGGTGAATCTGTTTCGTTCTTATCAACCATGCCTCGTCAGAAGACTGCATCCGCACAGGGTTCTCCTCCAACTACACCACAAGCATGTCATGGATTTTCTCTCAGACTACTCAGAAATCCTCTTTTATAAGATACTTTTGGATCGATTTCTGCACTTCCTATTTTACCAGGCCGAAATGTCCTGTTTTACCTATTTTCTCATTACAAAATCAAAGAATTATTCCCAGGCATTTCCCACCTTTTTGTTGCCAGTGCAGACCCCCTTCATTGTGGGCAAGAATTCATCCAGCAATGCGTGCGCGAGTTTGAAGATTGGTATTTTTGAAAGGAGGACAATGAGGTGCACCGGGAAGAAGAATTTGTTCAAAAATTCTTTCATCATTAAGTGTTTTAAAAAAAAATGGTCCTTCAAAGTGATTCAATCATGCATATATGTGTTCTAGTGTTTTAAAAAAAAATTATAGTGATTCAATCATGCATATATGTATTCTAGGGCTGTCACAAAAATTTCACAGTTATTCAATCATCCATATATGTGTTCCAAGGCTGTCAAAAAAAATTCATAGTTGTTCAATCATGTATATATGTGTATTATGGCTGTCAAAAAAAAATCATAGTTATTAAATCAAGCATATATATGTTCTAAGGCTGTCAAAAAAATTTTATAGTGATTCAATCATGCATATATGTGTTATAAGGTTGTCAAAAAAATTTCATAGTGATATAATCATGCATATATGTGTTCTGAGGCTATAAAAAAAAAATCATAGTGACTAAATCATGCATGTGTTCTAGGCATCAAAAAAAATTCATAATGGTTCAATCATGCATATATGTGTTCTAATGCTGCCAAAAACATTTCACAGTTATTCAATTATCCATATATGTGTTCTAAGGCTGTCAAAAAAATTTATAGTGATTCAATCACATATATATGTGTTCTAAGGCTCTAAAAAAAATCATAGTTATTCAATCATGCATATATGTGTTCTACTGCTCTAAAAAAAAATTCATCGAGATTGAATCATGCTTACATGTGTTTTAAGGCTGTCAAAAAAAATTCTTAGTGATTCAATCTATCATATATGTGTTCTAGGGCTGTCAAAAAAAATTCAAATTCAATCATGCATATATGTGTTCTAAGGCTATCAAAAAAAATTCATAGTGATTCAATCAGGCATATATGTATTCTAAGGCAATAAAAAAAATTAATATTGAGTCAATCACGCATATATGTGTTCTAAGGTTGTCAACAAATTTTCATAGCAATTAAATCATGCATATATGTGTTTTAAGGCTGTCAAAATTTTTTTATAGTGATTCAATCATGCATATATATGTTGTAAGGTAGTCAAAAAATTTATATAGTGATTCAATCAAGCATATATGTGTTCCAAGGCTGTCAAATAAGTTTCATAGTGATTCCATTGTGCATATATGTTTTCTAATGATATCTAAAAAATTTGAGAATTCTATCATACATATATGTGTTCTAAGGCTGTCAAAAAAATTTCATAGTGTTCAGTCATGCATATATGTGTTCTAGGCTGTCAAAAAAATTTCATAGTGATTAAAACACGCATATATATGTTTCAAGGCTGTCAAAAAAAATTCATAGAGATCCAATCATTCATATATGTGTTCTAAGGCTGTAAAAAAAAAATCATAGTGATTCAATCATGCATATATGTGTCCTGAGATTTGCAAAAAAAAATCATAGTGATTCAATAATGCATATATGTTTTCTACGGTTGTCAAAAAAAAATCATAGTGATTTATCCATGCATATGTGTTCTAATACTGCCAAAAAAAATTCATAGAGATTCAATCATGCATATACGGGTTCTAAGGCTATCAAAAAAATTTCATGGTGATTCAATCATGCATATATGTGTTGTAAGGCTATCAAAAAAATTTCAAATTCAATCATGCATATATGTGTTCTAATGCTGTAAAAAAAAATTCATTGAGATTCAATCATGTATATATGTGTTCAAAGGCTGTCAAAAAAAAATCATACTGATTCAATCATGCATATGTGTTATAATGTTGTAAAAAAAAATCATAGTGATTCAATCATCCATATAAGTGTTCTAAGGCAGTAAAAAAATTTCATAGTGATTCAATCATGCATATATGTGATCTAGTGTTGTAAAAAAATTTGTAGTGATTCAATCATGCATATATATGTTCAAAGGCTATCACAAAAATTTCATAGTGATTTAGTTATGCATATATTTGTTCTAAGGCTAACAAAAAAATTTGAGAGATTATATCATACATATATGTCTTCTAAGGCTGTTCAAAAAAATTCATAGTGATTTAGTCATAAATATATGTGTTCTATTGTGAACTCCCCAAATTTTCCAAAAAAATCCAAAAAATTTCCTTTTTGCCCCTGGGCCCATCTTTTAAATAATCAAGTCAATTTCTAATCAAATCTTCATTCATTTCTCAGATTCACTGGAATCTAGACTCAAATTTTTACTTCTGACCCAATTTCTGATCCAAATCGGATATTTGGATCCAATTCTGATCCTGAATCTCTTCTTTCTCAAAAAAATCAATTTCTTCCTATTTTCTCGAGGTTTTTCTCAATTCAGAGTCCAAACCCAATCCAAAATCCGAATTTTAAAGCTTTATCAAAAACTCTGGATCCAGATCCATTTTGAAACAATTATGTTATTCCAAAAGCCTCATTTTTTAAAAACTTCAAGATTTCAAATTAAGTATTTTCAAAAAGACCTCGTCCTGATCCCATCTTCTAAAAACCTTGGGTTTTCCCTCGCATTCTTCTCGCATTTTCCCTCAAAAATATCTTTTTAGAAAAACATCCTTTTCCCTTCTTTTCGAATTTTTTTATAAAAGCGCCCTCCCTTACAAAAATTTGGAAAGAGAGAGGGACCCGTTTTAAAAAATTTCTAACGGCCCTCCACCCTCTCTCGATCCCTCTCCTGATCACGCGCCCTCTTCTTCTTCTCCCGCTCATCTCCAACTGCCATCCTTCCTGATTCTTCCTTCTCCCCCTTTAAAAGAAGCACGAAGGGGAAGCCCTCACCATCCATTTTCACCTCAGCACCCCGCTTCTTCACACATCTTCTCATCCCCTTCTCGTTCTTCTTCTTTCGAGCATTACAGAAAGAAGATCGGCCCTGCAGCAAAAGCCTTCTTCATCCCCTTTGCTCTCTGCTATCGACCTCCAGAGTTCCAATATATCCACTATATATCGAAGGCTTTTGTTCCTTCCCCAAATTGAAGCTCCATCAAATCGGGAATCATTCAAGAAGCCGATCTGCGAAATGTCCTTTCTTTTCAGTTGAGCTAGGCTTCCAATCCTAGCAATAACAGTAAGCCAGAGCGCCACTTTTCTCCTTCCTCCTTCAGAACTTTGCAAAACTGAGGTAAGTCGCCGTGCATCTTTCCTCCTCCCTTTCACAGTTTATTCACCAATTTCTTTGATCTTCACGGTTTTAAACACATGTTTATTGTTTAATTTTTTTTTTTAGCCTTTGTTATCCGTTTACACATTTCTCTTTATCTACATTTCAATTTATAGTGTTTTCTGTTTCACGGGGGATCTTCAGTTTTGGTTTAATACTTTCCCTTACATTTTGATGATCGACGATGCCTTGTAATGGCATCGTCGATTCATCTGGTTTGGAACTTCAGATTTTATTTACTTATTTATTTTATCCCTGCATCTATTCTATTCTTTCCCCTTTTGATTTTCTTATGAAGTTTCTTTTAATTTCTTTCTTTTTCTTTCGTTTTTGACCTCCATCAATGCACCACAGATGACATTGAGTTGCATATAGCAACTTCAATGCATCACCGTGCAAGAGTAACAAAATTCTCCAAATTCCAACAAACATTCTCTGCTCTACGATATTAGTCCTTTTCTTTGATCATCATTTTGTCTTCGTTTACTCTCATTTCATTATCTCTATGCCTTACGTCCGGCAGCATCACATGATCCTTCTGCATTTCCTTTTTTATTCTACATTATTTCCCCATTAATTTGTTTCATTGATTAATTTTGTTTGTTCATCTTTCTAGTTATAGTTTTCCCAAGGCGAGCGTTCATTTTATTTTACCCCTGTTTGCCATCACATTTTTTTCATCCACGAATCTTCGTTTTTGAATTGATCTTGTTTACTTGTTCACTGTAATATTTCATTCACTACATTATTCCCTGTGCATCAATTCGATCTCTGTCTGCATTTCACTTTATGTCAATTTTTAAGAGTGCATTGTTTCAGTAATATGGTTACCTCCATTTTGCTTGATTTTATCTCATCACGTGTTTTAGTTTTTTGATCCAATATTGTGTTCATATCAATTACACCCTATCAACTGTAAGTATGGGTTCTTTATCGTGTGTTTGTTAAATCCATAAGCATCAGCATGATATTTCACCTGCACTCTTTCTTTACCATGCATCCACATGTTAGCCCTGGCATTTCATGATACCTGCGCATCCTCTACAAATACCATCGTACATTGCCCACTTCTTATTCTGAGGTTCACAGAGAAATTTAGCATGGTTCAGTATGAGAATGTGACTAGGTGCTAAGTTTTACAACAAATCTTCGGGGATGGATTTCATTGGCACTTTTGGATGCTAAGAGGGCAACAAAGGAGGAGGGAGAATTTGCAATATTCAAGAAAATGGCTGCAAAGGTATCATTAGCATTGATACAATCCTGTGATTTGAATTCTGGGAAACATGGTGTTCTGTCAGGAGGTGCATCAATCATTCTATGTATGAGGATTCGTCTCACTGATAAGTTTCAATAGTAAGATCTTCGTTTTCTCCCCTAGATTTTCCACTCTTGAGATTTGATCCTTTAATATCCTCTGCATGTCTTAGTGGAAGTCAGACAAACTGCAATTCAGATGCAGAATTTGAAGTTCCATCATATGCACAATCCTTTTATCTTCTGTTGACTTATTTACATAACATATTCATTGGCCTTCCAATCATTGGCAAAGCTCTAGTTCATGTTCAGAAGATGCTTGTCAATGTTGACAGAGGTGAAAATGTTGATCCAGACATTTTATGTGAAGCTCGCAAGTTCAGGATTGCAGTTGAAGGCTTGAGAGTTGCTTTGAATGATGCTGCTCACACTCCTCTTAACAAAAGGGAAAAGGATTCAGGAAATGTGAGTTTTGTAGATCCTCCCCATGAAGAGAAGTGTCATGTTCTATTTGCTCAATCCCTTAAGAATCATGCGAGAAGGTTTGGATCCCTGGTAGCAATAGTTGATGTCAGTTGTTTAGCTTGCATTCGAAGGCATTGGAACACCCTTGTCCCTCCGGAGATTTCAGATTTAGCAGCTGAATGTTTCACATTATATGAAGATGATGGAGAATTAGCTCTGGAGCACCATGCAGACAGGAAAAGGTTGTTAGCTGACAAACCTGTTGTGGTAGTTGGTGCCGGTGCAATTGCAATTTTAGGAGTCACAACATTTCCCAAAGCCCTTCCTGTGTCAAGCTTTGTTAAATTAATAACTTACAAAGTTCCAGTTACTCTAAAGATGGGGTTTGCACATGCACCAAGAGCAATTGCTGCACTTGGAAAAATTCCTGGCACCCCAAAGGTATTTGTTCCACTGAATGTAATTGTATCAGGTGTTCAGGAACCCGTATGTCTGCTACAAAAGTCGCAGCTTCTGCAGAGAAAATTCACGTTGTTGCCCATAGCATCTTAACGCTACTGCTGCACTTTTGTTCACAGTACAGCCTCCCTTCACAGCACCCACAACTACATTAACCCCTCACATCCACAATGCACAACTTCCATTGACTATGCATCAGCCACAACATCACATGCACCCCCTGTTGTATTTTCCTGTTAATACTTACATACCTCCATGCCTTCCATCTTGTCTGTTATATTTCCTACCCTTTATTTATCCATTTCATCTAAATGTATATGCTTTTCCCACCTATAGCACCATGATTCACCTATACCATGTCACAACATCTCCGTCTCACACCCACCTCATGTCTCTTTCCTTAGAGACAGCCCACTCAATATCAATAAAATTTATGTTATTATTAGAAATAATGTATCTGTTTCTATGTCGAGTCAGCCTTAGAGTGTCATAGCTGAAATCTCAAACTCCAACAAATTGGGTGGTACACTGAACAGAGTTAGAGTTTGTTTTAACAATATCTTGATGTCATCTTTCAAGTTATGTCAAACTGAATCACCATCATGCTAGGATTCATGAATTCAAATGTTAGCTCGTTATATAGTTCAGATGTATATTCTAGGGGTTAGTTAGTATTCATTTGTTTATATTGTTATGAATAAAAACTCACATTAGGTAGCTCCATTACATTCCCTATATTCAATTACCTGCTACCTGCTAGGAATCACCTCATTCACACATTTTGTTTCACTTCCCACCACACTTGTAATCACCACATTGTTACACACTAATGCCTTCATTTGTTGTCGCCACCATACAGCATATCATATCATTCCAAATATTCGGTGGTATGAATACCTTAGCTGTCACACCCATTCCACTTCCATACCCTATATCATTGCTGCTGTGGATTTCATCTGCCCCATTGCATCCCTTACTACCCCAATCACTCATATATACACAACAACACTCTATGCTACATTTCTTTATTACACCCATTTACCATAAGTTAATCACCTGCATATAGCCTTCCATACACTTCACTTTCCGCACCACCTTCACTTACCATTCACACCACATCATTCCTTGATAGAACCTTGCTGCAAGTCAACCTTATAGCCACCTGTGATCCTTACCAATTTCAGCATTAATATGACATTAGCTATTACATTCAGGCTTCACCTTCATCGCACTACATAATTTTGTAGTAATGGTGCCTTTGCATAGTCACTGTAGCTAGTTCCCCATTTCGTATTTGCATGGCATCTCATTGGACATTTTACCTCATATCATTGAATTCCTTGTATATTATAAACATATTTGCATTTTCCATGAGTACGTATAACATACATTTCAGTTCCAAAATAATCCTTCAGTCTTCCTTTTCTGTGAATTTCCTCATGATAACCTTTTTTTGCAGAGATGTATGAAAAGAAAATACATTGATTCGCTCTCTTAGATTGAGATTCCACCATTCCAATTTCAGTTGAATAATTATAATAGCTAGATCATAATGAGAATTTACATTTCAAGCACTAGATTAGAATGTATGAGCATACATATCTTAGAAATTGCTTGTTTCATATCATTTTCCTCTTTTGTTTCGAAAATTCACAAATGGGAACACGAATGACACATGCACCATTCTAATAAAAGGTGATTAAATCCTAAGTTGATGACTTGCATCAATGGCCATAGTAAGGGTGTGAACAAAACTTAGGATTTCCATCTTTTATGGAATAACATCGGATCCACACTGGATCTTCTTTTAAAAAATCATGTTTCTAAATATTTTTCTCCTTTATGAGAGTTTAACTTAAAATTAACTCAAAATGTATATCAATGGCCATAGTCAGAGTATATTGAGAGTTAATTTCATTTTAAACTCTATAAATGCACCAAAATGTGTTTTATTCTTCACTTGAACTTAAATATGATTATTATATAATACATTTTATGACCATAGTCAGAAATGTATTATATCTTCAATCTTATTTCAATTCATTTAAAGAATGAAATGTGCTTTTCAAAACTCCATTTTTAAATTCTTTGATTCATTTCATCATTTAGGATAGAATTTCATCATATTTTCAAGATTCTTTTTCAAAATCCGAAGTGATTTTGAGACAATTCTTCAAATATCTTCTTCAATTCTTATTCATAAATTCAAATTCATCTTCGTATCCTCAATTCTATTTTACTTCAAAATTCAAAAGTTCAATATCCCAATTTCAAAGTTCAATTTAACTTTGAAATTTCAAATACAAAAATTCAATTTCCAACTCAAATCAAATTTCAGAGTTCAATTGAACTTTGAAATTCCAAATTCATTTCCAGGATCAGAATCCAATTTCAAATTTAATTTAATCAAATCTCAAAGTTCCATTCAACTTTGAAACTTTCGGATTCATCTCCTGACTTCAATATTCAAGTTTGAAAATCAAGTTTCATTCTTTATCCTTCCTTTCAAATTTCAAAAGTCGATTTAGGGTCTCTCAGATCCAATTCCAGGTTTCATCTGGATTTTCGAAATCTAATTCTATATTCAAATTTCATATGGATTTCCAAAATCCAGATCCATCTTCTAAATTCCATCTTGGATTCCAGACTCTGGATCCAACTCCATTTAGGATTCCAGATTTCGGATTCAACTCCATCTTGGATTCCAGACCTCGGATCCAATTCCATTTAGGATTCCAGATTCCAGATTCAACTCCATCTTGGATTTCAGACTTCGGATCCAATGCCATTTAGGATTCCAGATTTCGGATTCAAATCCATCTTGAAATTCAGACCTAAAAATACAATTCTGTTTTCAAATTCCACTTACACCCAAGATCCATTGTGATTTCAAACTTTAAATCTAGAATTCCACTCCATTTCACAAATACCATCTTGACTTTCAATCCATTTTTTTTGAAGTCTACATTTATTTTTAAATCTCCCTTCTTCAAATTCAGGTTCATCTCAATCTTTGATTATTTCAAAACTCAAGATCTATTCTAAATCTTAAAGTTAGAAAAATCTAACTTCTCCAAGTCCATCTTCAACTTTCAAAAACCATTTCTTCACAAATATTCTGAAATTCATTTCAAAAATCACTTGAAAAAATCTCACTATTTTTTTCAAGAGCATACATCTTTTGCATTTACACAAGCATGATTCTTTGTGCATTCTTAAATTTCGAATAAATTCTTAGACAATATTAAGGTAAAGCAAAAAGGCATAAATTCGATCCTTGGTTCGATTAACCCTGGTAAAGGTACCAGGAATGGTCGAATCTCGTACCGACGAGCGAGCCCCGTCTCCCTTTTCCTGCAAATATTTCAAAAATGGAGGTGAGTAATCTTTCAAAATCTTTTCAAAATTAAGGTCAAGTGAGACCTTCGCAGAAGAGTTCCTCTCTCTTCTTGCTTTTCTCTTCTCTCTTCTTTTCTTTCTATTATTTCTCCTTCAAAAAGGGAAATAAAGGCTAGAAAGGAAAAGAGAAGGAAGAGAGAGAAACCAAGAGGAAAATTTTTGCGATGATCACAGAAGTTGGCAACCGTGATGGGACTCGTCTTCGTTCGGTTGAATTTGTGTCTTTGCTTTGCTTTGATATTGTCTAAGTCTTTATTCTTCAAATGTCAGTTTCATTTTCATGCAAACCTCAGAAGCCTAGACTTTGTTCATCTGACATAATACATATAGGATTTAAGTATGGTTTGGTAGGAACATATTGATGAGATTTATGCATGCTCACTTAGACTTAGGTCTGAAATACAACTCTCCTCAATTCTAGGGATTGAATGCAAACAATGTATGCAAGTGTATGCTTCTCTTCATTTAAATTCTATCTCTTTAGGACTTGCATTAGAGCTTTTTGGTTTTATTGCATGTTGAGCATATTTTTGAAAACATCCCTACCTATATTGTCCTGGTCTTCACGTTGTTGGGCTGTCTCACTGAACCATAGTTCGGGAGAGAGCCTCACAACTGGACCACTTATTTGGGTTAGCGCCCCCCTACCATGTACCTAAGGGCCATAGTCCGAGGTATATCGGTAGGTTCTCAAGGATGTTGGGAGGCCATTACCTTAGAACCGGAGAAATATTTTATATGCCACGTACTTTGAGCTTTGGCTTGAGTATATCGGCATACCTTGATTGGAATCAGATGATCTGAACCATAGAGTTAGGATTAAGGACCTATGAGCCATTTCAAATATTGCATTTAGAGTCAGCTTCTAGGGAGTGTTATTTTGTGCACCATTGCTTGTATAATTTGATTCTTTTGTAAATTCTTATTTTTCAAAAACCCTGGATGTGTATTTTACAAAAATTCTTTTATTTTTCAAAATCCAGGGTTGTATATTTCTCATTCTTTATTCTTTCATAAATTTTTAAAACCCTGGACATTCTTTTAAGTTTTTCCCATATCTTTCAAAAGTCCAGGCGTATTTTTTCTTCTTTTCTTCTGATTTATTTAATTCTTTTGATCCTGACTGCAATTTTTTAAAATATTCAGGTCTTGTCATCCCTTGTCAAATATGTCTTCAAAATTTTATTTTTCTCATCCAAGATCTCTTTTATCAAGAAATCTCCTCTCAAATCTTTTAAAAATCTCCTTCATCGTCTCTCTTTTTCCCAAAAAAAAAATTCCCCAAAGTCTTAACCCTTCCTTTATTCTACAGAAAACATCAAGCTTTACATCATGGTTCAAACGAGAGCAGAAAGGAGAGCAGCTCAGCAAGGCAATGACAGCGAAGTGGAGGAAGTGAACTCTCCCAGATTGTCCCGAAGACATGATTCAGAAGTGGATGATGTCGACCCAGCAATGTACAAGATATTCCAAAAGATGATGGCAAAAATGATGCCTGAACAAGCTGGGGCAGGTTCAAAGAAGACATCCTCTAAGAACAAGATCAAGAGAAAGCCATTAAAGAATCATGTCAGGAACAACAAGAAGAAAGTTCAACAGGACAACACCTCTGAAAGTACAGGATCGGCAGAGGAGGATTCCGAGGAAGAATAGTTTGTGTTCATCCCAAGACATCTGCGACAACCCAAGAAGGTGGCAGAAGAGCCTGAATCAGTAAACAAGCCTAGAAATGGGGTCCCGATAGAAGATTCAATTCAAGCACGGACTAAGATGGTCAAGGATCTGCAAATCTGATATAAGGAAAAGAGTATATATACCAGACAAGACTTCTACATCGGTCTAGATGGGGACAACAACTTGGAAGACCTCCTCAGAAAATTCATTAAATTTGATGGATCCGGCAACCCAAAGGCCCATCTTGTAATGTTCTTCGCAGAGTGTGCCAGATTCAGTGAAGACAACCATGCTCTTTTCTTATGCTTTTCGTGCAGTCTCGAAGGCGTAGCAGCAAAGTGGTATGCATAACACATCAACCTCGTTGAGCTGCAAGATTTTGACAAGGTCATTAATTTGTTTGTGGAAAGATTCATGTTCAACACTGAGGCACTGCCCACCCTCAATCACTTATAAAATCTGAAACAGGATGACAAGGAAAAGGCCATAGATTTCATTGGCAGATGGAGAGACACATGCAACAAAATGAGAACCCCCATCTCAGAGGAGCACGCGCTCCAGGTTATTTTGAACAACTTCTCTCAACCTCTCAGGAGCCTCATTTCCACCTACCCATCAAAATCGTTCATCAAACTCTTTGAACAAGCTGAATGGCTCGAGATGGGAATGGATAACGGAGTCTATGACGGTATCACCTTGGCAAGGGGCAGTCAAGATGCGAAGAAGAAAGCCCATTTTACTCTTTCTGCTAATTCCTCATCTGACAACAAGGGTAACAAGAATGATCACGACAACAATTTAGAAGGATTCAGAAGTCAAAACGAGAAGTTTTTCAACAATAATAAACCTTCCCAATCTAATCCTCAGCAGCGGGAAAAAGCTCAGAAAAAACCAAAGCACAGGGACTAGAGTCCCGACCGCGAGTTCACCCCTTTGAAATAGACACTCGAGAAGGTTCTGGAATATATGCTCACAAAGAATATGATCCATCTGCCAAAAGTTGTCGATCCTCCAGTAATCTTGGGCAAATTCAAGAAACAGTTCTGCAAGTTTCACCGAGCAGTAGGGCATGATACAGAGCACTGCTTCATCCTCAAAAATATCATCCAGGACTGTATCGATAAAAACCTTCTGATAGAGGACGAAGACGAAGAGCAGCCCGCCATCCTGACCAAGCCTCTCCTAGATCTTTCAAAAAACTGATGATGCTAGAGTTTTTCTGCTTTCCTCCATTTTTTTACCAACCATCTTATAAGGGCAAGTCAGCTCGAGTCTTTTGTGACCTTTTGGTCAAGATGCTTGTAAATATTTCAGTCTTTGTTATCGGTTTTGCTTATAAATGAAATGTCAATCTCCTTCCTATTTTTGATGTTCAATTCTTATTTCTTTCGCCATATTGGGGCATCTTTTATTGTTAAAATTATATTTACACTTCAAAATATTCTTTTGCCATCAAATTCCCATTCTTTTCAGGATGAGGGGCAATCCTGCCATCATCCATGAGAGAAATGAAATTACTTATGAGGGTCTTTCAGAATCGTGAAAACTTTCTGCAAAGTTTCTATCATAATCACCAAAAGTCCAATATTTTGGTTCAATCTCTTTCAAAATCAACCATCGCGTTGATCTTCCTTTTCAAAAAAATGATTTCGAACCATTATTTTTTAAAATTAACCCTCATGTTGATCTCTCTTCAAAATCAACCCTCGTGTTGATCCTTCTTCAAAGAACAGCTCTCGCGTTGATTAACCTCGCAGTTGATCCTCTTTCTAAAAATGATTTTCTCATAAACATTCTCATCTCACTTTAAAGATCCCACATGCAGGCAGGATCAAACAAACTTTTTCCCCTCAATTTTATCAATTCTTTTCATTTTGTTCAGTCTTATTAATTTTTATTCATCTTTATTAATTTTATCAATTTTATTGATTTTTCATCAAATTAATTAAATTTTCTTGTTAGTTCATATGTCCTTCTTACCCTTTCAGGATAAGGGATAAACCTGATGCCTCTTTCCCATGAGGTATTCCTTTTGCTTCTTCTTCCCACTCAGGTTAAGGGATAAACCTGAATTTCCCATTCAGGATAAGGGATAATCCTGAGACCACTCATAGGAGCAACAATGCTACCTGTGAGAATTCTTTTACAAAATAAATCTTCATCAATTTCCTCAAATTTTCTCCATTCTTATCAATCTTCCATCGAATTCTATCTCTTTCTATCTTCTCAAATTTTATTCTTTATTTTCCCCTTCAGGTTAAGGGATAAACCTGATGTCTCCTTCTAACAAAGTATTTCCTTCCTTCCTTCCCCGTTCAGGATAAGGGGTTAATTCTGAAAACCGGACCACATACAACTAACTATGATGGTTCATTCAATCCACGAGTTGAACCCTCCCTTCTTAAATTGTGATCTTTAGGTTGCACCCCTATAGAATCGATAGTTCATAGGTTGAACCCCTGTCAAACCAATATGGCTCAACGGTTGAATCCCTTTGTGAACAAGAATTTCTTCTTAACCTAGTGGCTCTTTAGGTTGAACTCCTACATATCCGCAGTCCTTAGGTTGAACCCCTTTTGGACCATTCCTTCAGTCAATCTTTAGGTTGAACCCCTACTGATCCGTGATCTTTAGGTTGAACTCCTACTGATCCGCAGTCTTTAGGTTGAACCCCTTTAGGACCATTCTTTCAGTCGATCTTTAGGTTGAACCCCTAGTGATCCGCGATCTTTAGGTTGAACTCCTATTGATCCATAGTCCTTAGGTTGAACCCCTTTAAGACCCTTTCCTTCAATCGATCTTTAGGTTGAACTCCTACTGATCCACAATCCTTAGGTTGAACCCCTTTAGGACCGTTCCTTCAATCGATCTTTAGGTTGAATCCCTACTGATCCGCGATCTTTAGGTTGAACTCCTGCTGATCCGCAATCCTTAAGTTGAACCCTTTTAGGACCCTTTCCTTCCATCGATCTTTAGGTTGAACTCCTACTGATTCACAGTCCTTAGGCTGAACCCCTTTAGGACCATTCCTTCTGCCAATCCGTAGGTTGAATTCCTACTGATCCATATTTTTTTGCGGTTCTTAGGTTGAATTCCTATCGAACCAAATTCATTTTTCAAAAAGTAAATATTTAGGTTGAATTCCTACTGATCTATATTCTTTGGCAGTTCTTAGGTTGAATTCCTATTGAACCAAAATTTCATTTTTCAAAATTTCAGTTTGTAGGTTGAATTCCTACCGATCAAATATCCTTTTGCGGTTCTCAGGTTGAATTCCTATTGAACCAACTTCATTTTTCAAAAAAATCAATTTGTAGGTTGAATTCCTACTGATCTATATTCTTTTACTGTTCTTAGGTAGAATTCCTATTTGAACCAAATTCTCATTTTCAAAAATCCATCTGTAGGTTGAATTCCTACTGATCCATAATCTTTTGCGGTTCTTAGGTTGAATTCCTATTGAACCAAATTCATTTTTTCAAAAAATTCCCTTTGTAGGTTGAATTCCTACCGATCCATCTGTCTTTTGCAGTTCTTAGATTGAATTTTTATCGAACCGAATTCATTTCTTCAAAAATCCAATCTGTAGGTTGAATTCCTACTAATCTATATTCTTTTTTGGTTCTTAGGTTGAATTCCTATTGAACCAAATTCATTCTTCAAAAATTCAGTCTGTAGAATAAATTCTTACTCGTCAAAAGTTCTTTTGCGATTCTTAGGTGGAATTTATATTAAATTAACTACATTTTTCAAAAATTCAGTCCATAGGATGAATCCCTATGGATCCAATATTTTTTACGGCTCTTAGGTTGAGTCCCTGTTGAGCCAATGTTGTTTGATCAAACCAAAGTTTTCATGTTATTTCCTCCAAATTTCAGCTAAGGGTCCTATCAAAATCTATATTGAGTGATTATTTCACAAAGGATTTTCGAAAACTTTGCCAATTTACTAAAAATATGTGTTGATTCCAATATTTTACTGCACAAAAGAATCACCTCAGATTACCTCTAGTATTCTTTTTAAAAGGGTGAAGTTTTTTTGCGAAAAAGAGTAAAATTCAAATCTTCTCTCTGTTGATCAACCAAGAGGATGTAAGAAATATCCTTGGTATGATTAGCGAAAGAAATATTCAATGATGTTGAAAAGCCGGAAGCAAATCGATATTGATCATAGCTACGATGCATGTTTAAAGGCGACTTTCTGACAATCAAGCAGTGGAAATATCCTGAGCGATAAAAAAAGCGATAAAAAGAATCCACTCAATCCATATCTTCTCATTCATTTAAGCTACAATCAAATATCCGCAAAGAGGATCTCTCAATTGTCGTCAAGTTGAAGGCGAAAATGCGAGCTAGACCTCTAGAGCCAAAGAAGATTCGGATCATCTCCGAGATGAAAGAGTTTGTGATGGATCCTTCCAGGGAACGTTCAGATCACCGCCAAGATGAAGGCGACTGTGCTGAGCCTCCCGACAAACCCTAAAAGATATTTGATTGCTGCTATCATCAAGAGACTTTTGACCAATGAGCCAATATCACCAGTATAATTCCTAAGGAAAAGAAGGATCAGAGCATCTCCAAGATGAAGGAGCTTGTGACGTACCCTTCCTCGAAGAAAAAAAGAAAAGCCAGGACATCTCCAAAATGAAGGATGATGTAATAAACTTCTACCTGAAACCCAAGAAAGCTCCATGTCTCAAAAAGAGTGCCAGAAAGATCATTATGGGAAAAATCCCAGGATATCAAATTGCCAAAATTGCCAGAAATCATCTTTTCTTATGTGAAATCCTTTCATCAATGGTTTTTCACTACTCGCTTTTATGAAATTAAGAGTATTTCTTCTCTGTTCATATCAAGGAAATGGATAACTTCTTTGAAGAAACTCAACCGCTTTAAAATTTGAATCTGACTCTGGAATCTGGGAAGTTAACCTCATTTTGAAGGAAATACTCTAGGTAAAAAGAGAGAATATATTTTCGCACATACATGCACACTTTCAAGCATTTGAATCAACTACAGTTTCATCCTATTGGCAAAATTTTCTAGTCATCCAAAAATGAGATAAATGCTTAATATCTATTTTGATGCAACCTAGCATTGTTTATACTTTCGAAGAAAGTTACCTCATTCTGGTGAGGTTATTTCTCCCAGTCTCGAAATTTTTTCATAGTGATTCAATCATGCATGTATGTATTCTAAGGCTGTCAAAAAAACTTCATTCTGATTAAATCATACTTATATGTGTTCTAAGGTTGTCAAAAAAATTGAGTTGATTGAATCATGCATGTATGTATTCTAAGGCTGTCAAAAAAATTTGTATTGATTCAATCACGCATATATTTGTTCTTAGGCTATGAAAAAAATCTCATAGTGATTCAATCATGCATATATGTGTTCTATGGCTATAAAAAAAAATTCAGAGTGTTTCATTCATACATATATGTGTTCTAAGGATGTCAAAAAATTTCATTGTGATTCAATCAAGCAGATATGTGTTCTAAGGTTGTCAAAAAAAATTTATAGAGATTCAATGATGCATATATGTGTTGTAATGCTATAAAAAAAATCATAGTGATTCAATCATGCATATACGTGTTCTAAGTTTGTAAAAAAAATTCATAGTGATGTCATCATGCATATATATGTTCTAAGCCTGTCAAAAAAATATTTATAGTGATTCAATTCGACATATATGCATTCTATTCTGCTTATATGTGTCCTAAGGCTGTCAAAAAAAAATTATATTGATTCAATCATGAATATATGTGTTCTAAGCCTGTCAAACAAATCTCATAGTGATTTAATCATGCATATATGTGTTCTATGGTTGTTAAAAAAAATTCACAGTGATTCAATCATGAATATATGTGTTCAAAGGCTGTCAAAAAAAAATCTTGGAGATTCAATCATGCATATGTGTGTTCTAAGGCCATCAAAAAAATTTCATAGTGATTCAATCATGCGTATATGTGTTCTAAGGCTGCCTAAAAAATTCATAGTGATTAAATTAGTCTGATATGTGTTCTAAAGCTGTCAAAAAAAATTCATAGAGATTCAATCATGCAGATATATGTTCTTAGGTTGTCAAAAAAAATTTATAGTGTTTGAATCATGCATATATGTGTTATAAAGCTGTGAAAAAAAATTGTAGTGATTCAATAATGCATATATGTGTTATAAGGCTGTCAAAAAAATTTTGTAGTGATTCAAGCATACATATAGGTGTTCTAATGCTCTCAAAAAAAAATTATAGTGATTCCATATGCATATTTGTATTTTATGGTTCTCAAAAAAAATCATAGTTTTCAATCTTGCATATATGTGTTATAAGGCTGCAATAAAAAATCATAGTGATCCCATCATGCATATATGTGTTATAAGGCTATCAAAAAAGCTTCATAGTGACTAATCATGCATATATGTGTTCTAAGGCTATAAAAAAAAAATCATAGTGATTCAATCTTGCATATATGTGTTCTAAGGCTGCAAAAAAATTCATAGTGATTCAATCATGCATATTTGTGCTCTAAGGCTGTCAAAAAAAATCATATTGATTCAATCATACATATATGTGTTCTAAGGATGTCAAAAAAATCCCTTAGTGAATTAATCATGCATATATGTGTTCTATGGTTGTTAAAATATTTTATAGTGAATCAATCATGCATATATGTGTCCAAAGGCTATCAAAAAATTTTCATAGTGATTCAATCATGTATATATGTCTTCTAAGGCTTTCAAAAATTTTTTATAGTGATTTAATCATGCATCCATTTGCTCTAAGGCTGTCAAAAACAATTTCTAGTGATTCAATCATGCACATATGTGTTTTAAGGTTGTCAAAAAAATTTATAGTCATTCAATCATGCATCTGTGTTCTAATGCTCTCAAAAAATATTTGTAGTGATTCAATCTTACATATATGTGTTGTTATGCAGGCCAAAAAAATTCAAAGTGATCCAATCATGCATATATGTGTTCTAAGACTGCAAAAAAAATTGACAGTGATCCAATCATGCATATATATATATATATATATATATATATAATCAAAAGCTATAAAAAAAAAATCATAGTGATTCAATGATGAATATGTGTTATAAGGCTGTCAAAAAAATTTCATAGTGATATAATCATGCAGATATGTGTTCTACAGTTGTAAAAAAAATTATATAGTGATTCAATCATGCATATATGTGTTCAAATGCTCTGGGAAAAAAAATTCATAGTGATCAATCATGCATATACGTGTTCTAAGGCTGCAAAAAAAATTCATAGTGATGTCATCATGCATATATATGTTCTAAGCCTGTCAAAAAATTTTTTAGAGTGATTCAATCCTATATACGTGCATTCAATTCTGCTTATGTGTGTCCTAAGGCTGTCAAAACAAATTTATATTGATTCAATCATGAATATATGTGTTCTAAGGCTGTCAAAAAAATCTCATAGTGATTTAATCATGCATATATGTGTTCTATAGTTGTTAAAAAAATTTCACAGTGATTCAATAAAGAATATATGTGTTCAAAGTCTGTCAAAAAAATTTAATGGTCAGTCAATCATGCATATATTTAACTTAAGGTTGTCAAAAACATTTCATAGTGATTCAATCATGCATATATATCGTCTAGGACTGTCAAAAAGTTTTATAGTGGTTCAATCCTGCATATATGTGTTATAAAGCTGTCAAAAAATTTTCACAGTGATTCAATCACGCATATATGTGTGCTAAGGCTCTGAAAAACTTTCATTGTAATTCAATCATGAATATATGTGTTCTAATGCTATAAAAAAACCCATAGTGATTCAATCATGCATATATGTGTTCTAAGTCTGTAAAAAACAAATCATTGAGATTAAATCGAGCTTAGATGTGTTCTAAGGTTGTCAAAAAAATTTCATAGTGATTCCATCATGCATATATGGGTTCTAAGGCTGTCAAAAAAAATTTATACTGATTCAATCATGCAAATAATTTGCACTGATTCTGTCATGCATATAAGTGTTCTAAGACTGTCAAAAAAAATTCATATTGATTCAATCATGCATATATGCGTCTAAGGCTGAAAAAAATTTCATAGTGATTCATTCATTCATATATGTGTTCTAAGGCTGTCAAAAAATTTCATAGTGATTCAATCAAGCATATATGTGTTCAAAGGTTGTCAAAAACAAATTATAGACATTCAATGATGCATATATGTGTTCTAATGCTCTAAAAAAAATTCATAGTGATTCAATCATGCATATATGTGTTCAAAGGCTGCAAAACATTTCACAGTTTTTCAATCATGCATATATGTGTTCTAAGTGTGTCAAAAAAATTCATAGTGATTAAATCATGCATATATATGTTCTATGGCTATAAGATAAAAAAATTATAGTGACTCAATCATGCATATATGTTTTCTAAGGCTATCAAAAAAAGTTTGTAATGATTCAATCAAGCATATATGTGTTCTGAGTCTATCAAAAAAATCTCATAGTGATTCAATCATGCATATATGTGTTCAATGGTTGTAAAAAAAAATTCATGCTGATTCCATCATTCATATATTTGTTCTAAGGTTGTCAAAAAAAATTATATTGATTGAATCATTTATATATGTGCTCTAAGGCTTTCAAAAAAAATTCTTAGTGATTCAATCATGCATATGTGTGTTCTAAGGCCATAAAAAAAAATTCATAGTGATTCAATCATGCGTATATGTGTTCTAAGGCTGCCAAAAAAATTCATAGTAATTAAATTAGTCAGATATGTGTTATAAGGCTGTTAAAAAGAATTCATAGAGATTCAATCATGCAGATATATGTTCTAAGGTTGTCAAAAAAAATTTATAGTGTTTCAATCATGCATATATGTGTTATAAGGCTGTCAAAAAAAATTGTAGTGATCCAATATTGCATATATGTGTTATAAGGCTATCAGAAAAATTTTATAGTGATTCAAGCATACATATAGGTGTTCTAATGCTCTCAAAAAAAATTTATAGTGATTTCATATGCATATTTGTATTTTATGGTTCTAAAAAAAAAATCATAGTTTTCAATCTTGCATATATGTGTTCTAAGGCTGCAAAAAAAAAAATCATACTGATCCAATCATGCATATATGTGTTATAAGGCTATCAAAAAAGTTTCATAGTGACTAATCATGCATATATGTGTTCTAAGGCTATCAAAAAAAAAATCATAGTGATTCAATCTTGCATATATGTGTTCTAAGGCTGCAAAAAAATTTATAGTGATTCAATCATGCATATTTGTGCTCCAAGGCTGCAAAAAAATCATATTGATTCAATCATACATATATGTGTTCTAAGCATGTCAAAAAAATCCCTTAGTGAATTAATCATGCATATATGTGTCCTATGGTTGTCAAAATATTTCATAGTGAATCAATCACGCATATATGTGTCCTAAGGCCATCAAAAAAATTTCATAGTGATTCAATCATGTATATATGTGTTCTAAGGCTGTCAAAAAAATTCATATTGATTCAATCATAAATATATGTGTTCTAAAGCAGTCAAAAACAATTTATAGTGATTCAATCATGCACATATGTGTTTTAAGGTTGTCAAAAAAATTATAGTAATTTAATCATGCATCTGTGTTCCAATGCTCTCAAAAAATTATTGTAGTGATTCAATCTTACATATGTGTTGTTATGCAGGCCAAAAAAATTCATAGTGATCCAATCACGCATAAATATATGTTCAAAAGCTATCAAAAAATTTTCATAGTGATTCAATCATGAAAATATGTATTATATGGCTGTCAAAAAAAAAATCATAGTGATATAATCATGCAGATATGTGTTCTACAGTTGTCAACAAAATTATATAGTGATTCAATCATGCATATATGTGTTCAAATGCTCTGGCAAAAAAAATTCATAGTGATCAATCATGCATATATGTGTTCTAAGGCTTCAAAAAAAAATCATAGTGATGTCATCATGCATATATATGTTCTAAGCCTGTCAAAAAAATAATTAGAGTGATTCAATCCTACATATATGCATTCAATTCTGCTTATATGTGTCCTAAGGCTGTCAAAAAAAAATTATATTGATTCAATCATGAATATATGTGTTCTAAGGCTGTCAAAAAAATCTCATAGTGATTTAATCATGCATATATGTGTTCTATGGTTGTTAAAAAAAATTCACAGTGATTCAATCATGAATATATGTGTTCAAAGGCTGTCAAAAAAATTTAATGGTGAGTCAATCATGCATATATTTAATCTAAGTCTGTCAAAAACATTTCATAGTGATTCAATCATGCATATATATCTTCTAGGACTATCAAAATTTTTTATAGTGGTTAAATCATGCATATTTGTGTTCTAAGGCTATCAAAAAAATTTCACAGTGATTCAATCATGCATATATGTGTGCTAAGGCTGTGAAAAACTTTCATTGTAATTCAATCATGAATATATGTGTTCTAATGCTACCAAAAAAATTTCATAGTGATTCAATCACGCATATATGTGTTCTAAGGTTGTCAAAAAAAATTCATAGTGATTCCATCATGCATATATGGATTCTAAGGTTGTCAAAAAAAATTTATACTGATTCAATCATGCAAATAATTTGTAGTGATTCTGTCATGCATATAAGTGTTCTAAGGCTGTAAAAAAAAAATAATACTGATTCAATCATGCATATATGCTTCTAAGGCTGAAAAAAAAATTCATAGTGATTCAATCATGCATATATGTGTTCTACGGCTGTCAAAAAAAAATCATAGTGGTTCAGTGATGAATATATGTGTTCTAAGGCTGTCAAAAAATTTTCATAGTGAATAAATAAGGCTTATATGGGTTTTAAGGCTGTCAAAAAAATTTCAAAGTGAATAAATCATGCATATATGTGTTTTAAGGTTTTCAAAAAATATTTATAGTGATTCAGTCCTGCATATATGAGTTCTAAGGCTATGAAAAAAAATTGTAGTGATTCAACCATGAAAATATGTGTTCTAAGGCTGTCAAAAAAATCTCATAGTAATTCAATCACGCATATATGTGTTCTATGGTTGCCAAAAAAATTTCATAGTGATTCAACCATGCATATATGTGTTCTAAGGCTGTAAAAAAAAATTGAATTGGTACAATCTTGCATATATGTGTTCTAAGGCTGTCAAAAAAATCCCACAGCGATACAATCATGCATATATGTGTTCTATGGCTATACAAAAAAATTCATAGTGATTCAATCATGCAAATATGTGTTCTAAGGCTGTCAAAAAAAATCATAGTGATTAAATCTTGCTTATATGTGCCCTAAGTCTGTCAAAATAAATTCACAGTGATTCAATCATGCATATGTATGTTCTAACGTTGTCAAAAAAATTTTATAGCGATTCAATCATCCATATATCTTTTCTAAGGCTGTCGATGAAAATTTGTATTGATTCAATCATGCATATATGTGTTCCATGGTTGTCAAAAAAATTTCATAGTGAATCAATCGTGCATATATGTGTTCTAAGGCTGTCAAAAAAAAATTCATAGAGATTTAATCATGCATATATATGTTGTAATGCTCTAAAAAAAAATTTGTAGTAATTCAATCAGGCATATATATGTTCTAAGGATGTCAAAAAAATATTGTCGTGATTCAATAATGCATGTATGTGTTATACGGCTGTGAAAAGATTTTATAATGATTCAATCATGCACAAATTTGTTTTAAGCGTGTCAAAAAATTTTCGTAGTGATTTAAACATGCATGTATGTATTCTAAGGCTGTCAAAAAGCTTCATTCTGATTAAATCACAATTATATGTGTTCTAAGGTTGTCAAAAAAATTAAATTGATTGAATCATGCATGTATGTATTCTAAGGCCGTCAAAAAAATTTGTATTGATTCAATCACGCATATATTTGTTCTAAGGCTGTCAAAAAAATTTCAGAGTGATTCAATCATGCACATATACGCTCTGAGGCTATCAAAAAAAATTCATAGTGATTCATTCATTCATATATGTGTTATAAGGCTGTCAAAAAATTTCATAGTGATTCAATCAAGCAGATTTGTGTTCTAAGGTTGTCAAATTTTTTTTATAGAGATTCAATGATGCATATATGTGTTCTAATACTCTAAAAAAAAATTCATTGTGACTCAATCATGCATATATGTGTTCAAAGGCTGCAAAACATTTCATAGTTTTTTAATCATGCATATATGTGTTCTAAGTGTGTAAAAAAAAATCATAGTGGTTAAATCATGCTTATATGTGTTCTTAGGCTATCAAACAAAATAATGCTGATTCAATCATGCATATATGTTTTCTAAGGCTGCAAAAAAATTTTACAGTGATACAATCATGCATATATGTGTCCTAAGTCTATCAAAAAACTTTCATAGTGATTCAATCATGCATATATGTGTTCTAAGGCTGTCAAAAAAATTTCATAGAGATTTAATCACGCATCCATTTGTTCTAAGGCTGTCAAAAATAATTTATAGTGATTCAATGATGCACATATGTGTTTTAAGGTTGTCAAAAAAAAATTATAGTAATTCAGTCATGCATGTGTGTTCCAATGCTCTCAAAAAATATTTGTAGTGATTCAATCTTACATATATGTGTTCCTATGCAGGCCAAAAAATTTCATAGTGATCCAATTATGCATATATGTGTTCTAAGGCTGCAAAAAAATTTCATAGTGATCCAATCACTCATATACATGTTCAAAAGCTATCAAAAAAATTTCATAGTGATATAATCATGCAGATATGTGTTCTTCAGTTGTCAAAAAAAAATTATAGTGTTTCAATCATGCATATATGTGTTCAAATGCTCTGGCAAAAAAAAATCATCATGCTCAATCATGCATATACGTGCTCTAAGGCTGCAAAAAAATTTTGTAGAGATGTCATCATGCATATATATGTTCTAAGCATGTCAAAAAAAAAATTAGAGTGATTCAATCCTACATATATGCATTAAATTCTGCTTATATGTGTCCTAAGGCTGTCAAAAAAAAATTATATTGATTCAATCATGAATATATGTGTTCTAAGGCTGTCAAAAAAATCTCATAGTGATTTAATCATGCATATATGTGTTCTATGGTTGTTAAAAAAATTTCACAGTGATTCAATCATGAATATATGTGTTCAAAGGCTGTCAAAAAAAATTAATGGTGAGTCAATCATGCATATATTTAATCTAAGTCTGTCAAAAACATTTCAAAGTGATTCAATCATGCATATATATCTTCTAGGGTTGTCAAAAATTGTATAGTGGTTCAATCATGCATATATGTGTTCTAAGGCTGTCAAAAAAATTTCACAGTGATTCAATCATGCATATATGAGTGTTAATGCTGTGAAAAACTTTCATTGTAATTCAATCATGAATATATGTGTTCTAATGCTATCAAAAAAATTTCATAGTGACTCAATCATGCATATATGTGTTCTAAGCATGTAAAAAACAAATCATTGAGATTAAATCGAGCTTATATGTGTTCTAAGGTTGTCAAAAAAATTTCATAGTGATTCCATCATGCATATATGGGTTCTAAGTTTGTCAAAAAAAATTTATACTCATTCAATCATGCAAATAATTTGCAGTGATTCAGTCATGCATATAAGTGTCCTAAGGCTGTCAAAAAAAAGTCCTATTGATTCAATCATGCATATATGCTTCTAAGGCTGAAAAAAAATTCATAGTGATTCAATCATGTATATATGTGTTCTATGGCTGTAAAAAAAAATTCATAGTGATTTAGTGATGAATATATGTGTTCTAAGGATGTCAAAAAAATTTCAGTGATTAAATAATGCATATATGTGTGTTAAGGGTGTCAAAAAATTTTCAAAGTGATTCAATCATGCATATATGTGTTCTAAGGTTTTCAAAAAAAAATTATAGTGATTCAATCTTGCATATATGTGTTCTAAGGCTATCAAAAAAAATTCATAGTGATTCAACCATGCATATATGTGTTCTAAGGATGTCAAAAAAAAATTGAATTGGTACAATCTTGCATATATGTGTTATAAGGCTGTTAAAAAAATCCCACAGTGATACAATCATGCTTCTATGGCTGTCAAAAAAAATTCATAGTGATTTAATCATGCAAATATGTGTTCCAAGGCTGTCAAAAAAATTTCATAGTGATTAAATCTTTCTTATGTGCCCTAAGTCTGTCAAAATAAATTCACAGTGATTTAATCATGCATATATATGTTCTAACGATGTCAAAAAGACTTTATAGCGATTCAATCATCCATATATTTGTTCTAAGGCTGTCGAAGAAAATTTATATTGATTCAATCATGCATATATGTGTTCCATGGTTGTCAAAAAAAATTCATAGTGAATCAATCCTGCATATATGTGTTCTAAGGCTGTAAAAAAAAAAT
This sequence comes from Nuphar pumila, assembly GCF_984573655.1. Lineage (NCBI taxonomy): Eukaryota > Viridiplantae > Streptophyta > Magnoliopsida > Nymphaeales > Nymphaeaceae > Nuphar > Nuphar pumila. The sequence goes on from NC_143258.1 coordinate 61,521,423, forward strand.
CATAGTGATTCAATCATGCATATATATGTTGTAATGCTCTAAAAAAATTTGTAGTAATTCAATCAGGAATATATATGTTCTAAAGATGTCAAAAAAATATCGTTGTGATTCAATAATGCATGTATGTGTTATGTGGATGTAAAAAGATTTCATAATGATTCAATCATGCATAAATTTGTTTTAAGCGTGTCGAAAAATTTTCATAGTGATTCAATCATGCATGTATGTATTCTAAAGCTGTCAAAAAAAAATTATTCTGATTAAATCATACTTATATGTGTTCTAAGGTTGTCAAAAAAATTGAGTTGATTGAATCATGCATGTATGTATTTTAAGGCTGTCAAAAAAATTTGTATTGATTCAATCACGCATATATTTGTTCTAAGGCTGTGAAAAAAATCTCATAGTGATTCAATAATGCATATATGTGTTCTATGGTTATAAAAAAAATTCAGAGTGTTTCATTCATTCATATATGTGTTCTAAGGCTGTCAAAAAATTTCATTGTGATTCAATCAAGCAGATATGTGTTCTAAGGTTGTCAAAAAAAATTTATAGAGATTCAATGATGCATATATGTGTTCTAATGCTATAAAAAAAATCATAGTGATTCAATCATGCATATATGTGTTCAAAGGCTGCAAAACATTTCATAGTTTTTTAATCATGCATATATGTGTTCTAAGTGTGTCAAAAAATTTCTTAGTAATTAAATCATGCTTATATGTGTTCTAAGGCTATCAAAAAAAATTATAGTGATTCAATCATGCATATATGTTTTCTAAGGTTATCAAAAAAAGTTTGTAAAGATTCAATCATGCATATATGTGTTCTGAGTCTGACAAAAAAATCTCATAGTGATTCAATCATGCAAAAAAAAAAAATCATGGTGATTCCATCATTCATATATTTATTCTAAGGCAGTCAAAAAAATTTCATAGTGATTCAATCATGCATATGTGTGTTCTAAGGCCATCAAAAAAATTTCATAGTGATTCAATCATGCATATATGTGTTCTTAGGCTGCCAAAAATTTTCATAGTGATTAAGTTAGTGAGATATGTGTTCTAAGGCTGTCAAAAAAATTCATAGAGATTCAATCATGCAAATATGTGTTCTAAGGTTGTCAAAAAAAATTTATAGTGTTTCAATCATGCATATATGTGTTATAAGGCTGTCAAAAAAAATTTGTAGTGAATCAATCAAGCATATATGTCTTATAAGGCTGTCAAAAAAAATTTATAGAGATTCAAGCATACAGATAGGTGTTCTAATGCTCTCAAAAAAAGTTTATAGTGATTCCATATGCGTATTTGTATTTTATGGTTCTAAAAAAAAAATCATAGTTTTCAATCATGCATATATGTGTTCTAAGGCTGTAAAAAATTTTTTATTGATTCAATCATGCATATATTGTGTTCTAAGTCTGTCAAATAAATTTATAGTGATTCAATCATGCATATATTTGTTCTAATGCTCATAAAAAAAATTTATAGTGATTCAATCACACATATATATATTCTAAGCCTGTCAAAAAAATTTATAGTGATTCAATCACGCATATATGTGTACTAAGCATGTCAAAAAAAATTTATTGTGATTCAATAATGCATATATGAGTTCTAAGGCTGTTCATAAAAATTTCGAGTGATTCAATCATGTTTATATGTGTTCTAAGGCTGTCAAAAAGAATTTGTATCAATTCAACAATGCATATATGTGTTCTTAGCCTGTCAAAAAAAATCATAGTGATTCAATCGTTCGTATATATGTTCCATGGTTGTCAAAAAATTTTCCTAGTGACTCAATCATGCATATATGTGTTCTAAGTCTGTCAAAAAAAATCACAGTGATTCAATCGTTCGTATATGTGTTCAAAGGCTGTGAGAAAAAGTTTATAGTGATTTATTCTAGCAGATATGTGTTCTGAGGCTCTCAAAAAAAATTCATAGTGATTCAATCAAGCATATATGTTTTCTAAGGGTGCAAAAACATTTCATAGTGATTGAATCAGGCATATATGTTCTAAGGGTTTCAAAAAAAATACATAGTGATTAAATCATGCATAGTTCTAAGGCTGTCAAAAAAATTTCATAGTGATCCAATCAAGCATATATGTGTTCTAAGGCTGTCAAAAAACTTTTATTTTGATTCAATCATGCATATATGTGTTCTAAGGCTGTCTAAAAAAATTTGTATTGATTCAATCATGCATATATGTGTTCTAAGGCTGTCAAAAAAATCTCATAGTGATTTAATCATGCATATATGTGTTCAATAGTTGTCAAAAGAATTTCATAGTGATTCAATCATGCATATATGTGTTCAATAGTTGTCAAAAAAATTTCATAGTGATTCAATCATTCATATATGTGTTCTAAGTCTGTCAAAAAAAAATGTATTGATTCAATCATGCATATAAGTGTTCTAAGGCTCTCAAAAAAAACTCATAGTGATTCAATCTTGCATCTATGTGTTTTAAGGCTGTCAAAAAAAAAAGTCATCGTGATTAAATCTTGTTCAGTTCTAAGGCTGTAAAAAACAATTCATAGTGATTCAATCATGCATATATGTGTTCTAAGGCTGCCAAAAAAATATTGTAGCGATTCAATCATGCATATATTTGTTCTAAGGCCGTCAAAAAAAAAATTGTATTGACTCAATCATGCATATATGTGTTCAATAGTTGTCAAAAAAATCTCATGGTGATTCAATCATGCATATATATGTTCTATAGCTGTAAAAAAAAAATCATAGTGATTCAATCATTCATATATGTGTTCTAAGGCTGTCAAAAAAAATTAATAGTGATTCAGGCATGCATATATATGATCTAAGGCAGTCAAAAAATATTGTACTTATTCAATCATGCATATATGTGTTCTAAGGCTCTCAAAAAAATGTCATTGTTATTTAATGATGCATATATGTGTTCTATGGTTGTCAAAAAAATTCATAGTGATGCAATCATGCATATATGTGTTCTAAGGCTGTCAAAATCATTTCAGAGTGATTTAATCCTACATATATGTGTCCTAAGGCTGTCAAAAAAAGTTCAAAGTGATTGAATCATGCATATAGGTGTTCTAAGGCTATCAAAAAAAATCATCGTGATTAAATCTTGTTCAGTTCTAAGGCTGTAAAAAAAATTCATAGTGATTCAATCATGCATATATGTGTTCTAAGGCTGCCAAAAAAATATTGTAGCGATTCAATCATGCATTTATTTGTTCTAAGGCCATCAAAAAATTTATATTGACTCAATCATGCATATATGTGTTCAATAGTTGTCAAAAAAATCTCATGGTGATTCAATCATGCATATATATGTTCTATGGCTGTAAAAAAAAATTCATAGTGATTCAATCATTCATATATGTGTTATAAGGCTGTCAAAAAAAATTCATAGTGATTCAGGCATGCATATATATGATCTAAGGCTGTCAAAAAATATTGTACTTATTCAATCATGCATATATGTGTTCTAAGGCTCTCAAAAAAATCTCATTGTTATTTAATGATGCATATATGTGTTCTATGGTTGTCAAAAAAATTCATAGTGATGCAATCATGCATATATGTGTTCTAAGGCTGTCAAAATCATTTCAGAGTGATTTAATCCTGCATATATGTGTCCTAAGGCTGTCAAAAAAAGTTCAAAGTGGTTGAATCATGCATACAGGTGTTCTAAGGCTATAAAAAAAAATCATAATGATTCAATCATACATATATGTGTTCTATGGCTGTAAAAAAAAATTCAAAGTGATTCAATCATGCATATATGTGTTCTAAGTCTATCAAAAAAAGTTTGTAGTGATTCAATCATGCATATATGTGTTCTAAGACTGTAAAAAAATTTCTATTGATTCAATCATGCACATATGTGTTCTATGCCTATCAAATAAATTTATAGTGATTCAATCATGCAAATATTTGTTCTAATGCTTGCAAAAAAAAGTTATAGTGATTCAATCACGCATATATATGTTATATGCCTGTCAAAAGAATTCATAATGATTCAATCACGCATATGTGTGTCGTAAGGCTGCAAAAACATTTCAAAGTTTTTTAATCCTGCATATATGTGTACTAAGGGTTTCAAAAAAAATTCATTGTGATTCAATCACGCATATATGTGTTCTAAGGCTGTCCAAAAAAAATCATAGTGATTCAATCATGCTTATATGTGTTCTAAGACTGTCAAAAAGAATTTTTATCGATTCAACAATGCATGTATGTGTTTTAAGTCTATCAACAAAATCTCATAGTGATTCAATCATTCATATATGTGTTCTGTGGTTGTCAAAATTTTTTCCTAGTGACTCAATCTTGCATATATGTGTTCGAAGCCTGTCAAAAAAAAGTCATAGTGATTCAATCGTTCGTATATGTGTTCTAAGGCTGTCAGAAAAAGTTTATAGTGATTCAATCTAACAGATATGTGTTCTAAGGTTGTCAAACAAAATTTATAGTGATTCAATCATGCATATATATATGTTCTAAATCTCTCAAAAAAGTTTGTAGTAATTCAATCATGCACATATATGTTCTAAGGCTGTAAAAAAAAATTCATAGTGATTCAATCATGCATATATGTATTCTAATGCTCTAAAAAAAAGTTTGTAGTGCTTCAATCACGCACATATATGTTCTAAGGCTTTCAAAAAAAATTCATAGTGATTCAATCTTGCATATATGTTCTAAGGGTGTCAAAAAAAATCAGAGTGAATAAATCATGCTTAGTTCTATGACTGTAAAGAAAAATCATCGTGATCCAATCAAGCATATAGGTGTTCTAAGGCTGTGAAAAAACTTTTATAGTGATTCAATCATGCATATATGTGTTCTATGGTTGTCAAAAAAAAATTATATCGATTCAATCATGCATTAATGTGTTCTTAGACTGTCAAAACAATATCATAGTGATTCAATCATGCATATATATGTTCAATGGTTGTCCAAAAACCTTCATAGTGATTCAATCATTCCTATATCTGATCTAAGGCTGTCAAAAAAAAATTGTATTGATTCAATCATGCATATATGTGTTCTAAGGCTCTCAAAAAATCTCATAGTGATTCAATCTTGCATATATGTGCTTTAAGGCTGTCAAAAAAACATCATCATGATTAAATCGTGTTTAGTTCTAAAGGCTATCAAACAAAATTCTTAGTGCTTCAATCATGCATATATGTGTTCTAAGGCCATCAAAATTTTTTTTTAGAGATTCAATCATTCATATATGTGTTCAAAGGCTGTCAAAAAAAATTTATATTGATTCAATCATGCATATATGTGTTCTAAGGCTGTCAAAAGAATCTCATACCTATTCAATCATGCATTTAAATGTTCTATGGTTGTAAAAAAAAATTCATAGTGACTCAATCATTCATATATGTGTTCTAAGGCTGTCAAAAAAAATCATAGTGATTCAGTCATGCATATATCTGTTCTAAGGCTGTCAAACAAATATTGTATTGCATATACGTGTTGTAAGGCTCTCAAAAAAATCTCATAGTTATTCGATTATGCATATATGTGTTCTCTGGTTGTCAAAAAAAATTCTTAGACATTCATTCATGCATATACCTGTAACAAGGCTGTCAAAAACGTTTCAGACTGATTCAATCCTACATATATGTGTTTTAAGGCTGTCAAAAAAAGTTCTCAGTGATTCAATCATGCAAATTTGTTTTCTAAGGCTATCAAAAAAGTTCATAGTGATTTAATCATACAGATATGTGTTCCCATACTGTCAAAAAAAAATTATAGTGAGTAAATCATGTTTGTGTGTGTTCTAAGGTGTAATAAAAATTTTGTATGGATTCAATCACGCATATATGTGTTTTAAGGCTATCACAAAAATCTATGGTTGTCAAAAAAAAATCATAGTGATTCAATCAATCTTATACGTGTTCCAAGGTTGTCAAAAAAATTTCATAGTGATTCAATGATGCATATATGTGTTCTAAGGCTGTCAAAAAAAATCTATAGTGACTGAATCATGCATATATGTGTTCTAAGGCTGCTAAAAAAAACCCCATAGTGATTCAATCTTGCATATATGTGTTCTAAGGCCGTCAAATAAATTTCATAGTGACTCAATCCTGCATATATGTGTTCTAAGGCTGTCAAAAAAATTTCATAGTGATTCAATCATGCATATATGTGTTCTAAGGCTGTCAAAAAATTTTATGGTGATTCAATCATGCATATATGTGCTCTAAGGCTATCAAAAAAATTCCACAGTGATTCAATCATGCAGATATGTGTTCTAAGGTTATTCAATAAATTTTATAGTGACTCAATCATGCATATATGTGTTCTAATGCTCTAAAAAAATTTATTGTGATTCAATCACGCATATATGTGCTCTAAGCCTGTCAAAACAATTTCATAGTGATTCAATCATCCATATATGTATTCTAAGGATACAAAACAAAATCATAGTGATTCAATCATGCATATATGTGTTCTAAGGCTGTGAAAAAAAATCATAGTGATTCAATCATGCATATATATGTTCTAAGGCTGTCAAAAAAAAGTCATAGTGATTAAATCATGTTTATATGTGTTCTAAGATTGCCAAAAAAAATTCATGGTGATTCACTCATGCATTTGTGTGTTCTATGGCTGTCAAAAAAATTTCTTAGTGATTCAATCATGCATATGTGTCCTACAGTTGTAAAAATTTTTTTATTGTGATTCAATCGTGCAAATGTGTTATAATGGTGTCAAAAAAATTTCATAGTGATTCAATCAGGCATATATGTATTCTAATGCTATAAAAAAAAAAGTCATAGTGATTCAATCATGCATATATGTGTTCTAACGCTCTCAAAAAAATTTCATAGTGATTCAATGAATCACATATGTGTTATAAAGCATTCAAAAAAATTTATAGTGATTCAATCATGCACATATGTGTTCTAAGGCTGTTAAAAAAAAATTATAGTGATTCAATCATGCATATATATGTTTCAGATTTGTCCAAAAAAGTCCAGAGTGATTCAATCAAGCATATATGTGTTCTAAGGCTATCAAAAAATTTCATAGTGATTCAATCATGCATATATGTTCTCTAAGGCTATCATGCAGACATGTTTTCTAAGGTTATGAAATAAATTTTTTAGTGATTCAATCATGCATATGTGTGTTCCAACGCTCTTAAAAAAATTTGTAGTGATTCAATCACGCATATATGTTTTCTAAGGCAGTCAAAACAATTTCATAGTGATTCAATCATGCATATATGTGTTCTAAGGCTGCAAAAATTTTTTATTGTGATTCAATCATGCATATACGTGCTCTAAAGCTATCAAAAAAATTCCACAGTGATTCAATCATGAAGATATGTGTTCTAAGGTTATGAAATAAATTTTATAGTGACTCAATCATGCATATATGTGTTCTAATGCTCTAAACAAAATTATAGTGATTTAATCACACTTATATGTGTTCTAAGCCAGTCAAAACAATTTAATAGTGATTCAATCATCCATATATGTATTCTAAGGCTGTCAAAAAAATCATAGTGATTCAATCATGCATATATGTGTTCTACGGCTGTCAAAAAAATTTCATAGTGATTCAATCATGCATATATGTGTTCTAAGGCTGTCAAAAAAAAATCATAGTGATTAAATCATGTTTATATGTGTTCTAAGATTGCCAAAAAAAAATCATAGTGATTCAATCATGCATATATGTGTTCTAAGGCTGTCAAGAAATTTTCATAGAGATTCAATCATGCATATGTGTCCTACAATTGTCAAAAAAAAATTATAGTGATTCAATCATGCAAATATGTGTTATAATGCTGTCAAAAAAATTTCATAGTGATTCAATCATGCATATATGTATTCTAATGCAATAAAAAAAATAGTCATAGTGATTCAATCATGCATATTTGTTCTAAGGCTGTCAAAAAAAATCTATAGTTAGTCAATCATGCATATATGTGTTCTCAGGCTGTCAAAAAAATTCATAGTGATTCACTCAAGCATATATGTGTTCTGAGGTTGTCAAAAAAATTTCCTAGTGATTTAATGAAGCACATATGTGTTCTAAAGCATTCAAAAAAATTTATAGTGATTCAATCATGCACATATGATTTCTAAGGCTGTTAAAAATTTTCTATAGTGATTCAATCATGCATATATGTGTTCTAGGGTTGTCCAAAAAAGTCCAAAGTGATTCAATCATGCATATATGTGTTCTAAGGCTATCAAAAAAATTCATAGTGATTCAATCATGCGTATATGTTCTCCAAGTCTATCAAAAAAATTCCACAGCGATTCAATCATGCAGATATGTTTTCTAAGGTTATGAAATAAATTTTATAGTGATTCAATCATGCATATGTGTGTTCCAATGCTGTTAAAAAAAATTGTGGTGATTCAATCACGCATATATGTGTTCTAAGGCAGTCAAAACAATTTTATAGTGATTCAATCATGCATATATGTGTTCTTAGTCTGTCAAAAAGATTTCATAGTGATTCCATCCTGCATATATGTGTTCTAAGGCTGTCAAAAAAATTTCATAGTGCTTCAATCATGCATATATGTGTTCTTAGGCTGCAAAAACATTTGATAGTGATTCAATCATGCATATTTGTGTTCTAAGGCTGTCAAAAAAATTTCATGGTGATTCAATCATGCATATATATGTTCTAAGGCTGTCAAAAAAACTTCGTAGTGATTAAATCAAACTTATATTTGTTCTAAGGTCGTCAAAAAAAAAGTTGCAAGGATTCGATCATGCATATATGTGTTCTAAGGCTATAACAAAAATCTATGGTTGTAAAAAAAAATTCATTGTGATTCAATCAATCTTATCTGTGTTCTAATGCTCTAAAAGAAATTTATAGTGGTTCAATCACGCATATTTGTGTTTTAAGGCTGTCAAAACAATTTCATAGTGATTTAATCATGCATATATGTGTTCTAAGGCTGCTAAAAAAACTCCATAGTGATTCAATCTTGCATATACATGTTGTAAGGCTGTAAAAAAAAATTCATAGTTATTCAATCCTGCATATATGTATTCTGAGGCTGTCAAAAAAATTCTATAGTGACTAAATCATGCATATTTGTGTTCTAAGGCTGCTAAAAAAACTCCACAGTCCTACAGTTGTAAACAAAAAATTATAGTGATTCAATGATGCATCTATGTGTTATAATGCTGTCAAAAAAATTTCATAGTGATTCAAACATGCATATATGTGTTCTAAGGCTATCAAAAAAATTCATAGTGATTCAATCATGCATATATCTGCTCTAAGGCTATAAAAAAAATCCACAGTGATTCAATCATGTAGATATGTTTTGTAAGGTTATGAAATAAATTTTATAGTGACTCAATCATGCATATATGTGTTCCAATGCTCTTAAAAAAAATGTAGTGATTCAATCATGTATATATGTGTTCCAAGGCTGTCAAAAACAATTCATAGTGCTTCAATCATGCATATGTGTTCTAAGGCTGTCAAAAAAATTTCATAGTGGTTCAATCATACAAATATGTGTTCTAAGGCTACAAAAAATTTTCATAGTGATTCAATCATGCATATATGTGTTCTGAGGCTGTAAAAAAAAATTCATAGTGATTCAGTCAAGCATATATGTGTTATAATGCTGTCAAAAAATCATAGTGATTCAATCGTGCTTATATGTTCTAAGGCTATCAAAAAAAACATATAGTGATTCAATCATTCATGTATGTGTTCTAAGACTGTAAAAAAAATTCAGAGTGATTCAATCATGCATATATGAGTTGTAAGGCAGTAAAAAAAATTTCATAGTGATTCAATCAAGCACATATGTGTTTTAAGGTAGACAAAAAAATTCATAGTGATTCAATCTTGCATGTATGTGTTCTAAGGCTGTCAAAAAAAAATTGCAGTGATTCAATCATGCGTATATGTGCTCTAAGGCTGTCAAAAAAATTTTATAGTCTAATCTTGTTTATATGTGTTCTAAGGTTATCAAAAAAAAATCATAGTGATTTAATCTTGCATATATGCGTTCTAAGGCTGTCAAAAAAAAATCATAGTGATTCCATCAAGCATATGTGTCCTACAGTTGTCAAAAAAATTTCATATGATTCAATTATATATATATATGTGTGCGAATCCTGTCAAGAAAAATTGATAGTGATTAAGTCATGTATATATGTGTTTTAAGGTTGTCAAAAAAAATTCATAGTGACTCAACCATGCATATATGTGTTCTAAATCTGTCCAAAAAATTTCATAGTGATTAAATCATGCATATATATGTTCTAAGGCTGTCAAAAAAATTTCAAAGTTATTAAATCATGCATATATGCGTTCTAAGGATGTCAATTTTTTTTTATAGTGATTCAATCCTGCATATATGTATTTTAAGGCTGTCAAAAAAAGTTCATAGTGATTTAATCATGCATATATGTGTTCTAAGGCTGCAAAAAAATTTCATAGTGATTCAATCATGCATATATGTGTTCTAAGGCTGTCAAAAAAAATTCATGGTGACTTAATCACGTAGATATGTGTTCTAAGATTGTCAAAAAATAATTTGTAGTGATTAAATCATGATTATTTGTGTTCTAAGGTTGTCAACAAAAATTATGGATTCAATCATGCATATATGTGTTCTAAGGCTGTAAAAAAAATATCATAGTGATTCAATCATGCATATATGCTTTCTTAGGCTATCCAAAAAATTTCATAGTGATTCAATCCTCCATATATGTGTTCTAAGGTTGTCAAAAAAATTTCATAGTGATTCAATCATGCATATATGTGTTGTTAGGCTGCAAAAAAAAAATCATAGTGATTGAATCATGCATATATGTGTTCTAAGGCTGTCCAAAAAATTTCAATGATTAAATAACCTCTATATGTGTTCTAAGGTTGTCATAAAAAAAATTTCATAGTGATTTCATCATGAATGAATGTGTTCTAGTGATGTCAAAAAAATTTCATGATGATTAAAACTTGCATATATATGTTCTTAGGCTGTCAAAAAAATTTCATAGTGATTCAATCCTCCATATATGTGTTCTAAGGCTGTCAAAAAAAAATCTTCGTGATTCAATCATGCATATATGTGCTCTTGGGCTTCAAAAACATTTTATATTGATTCAATCATGCATATTTGTGTTCTAAGGCTATCAAAAAAAATTCAAGGTGATTAAATCATGCATATATGTGCTCTAAGGCTATCAAAAAACTTTATGGTATTCAATCTTGCAGATATGTGCTCTATGGTTGTCAAAAAAAAATTATAGTGATTTTACCATGCATATATATGTTTTAAAGTTGTATAAAAGATTATAGTGATTCAATCATGCATATATATATGTTCTAAGTCGGTCAAAAAAAATTCAGAGTGACTCAATCATGCACATATGTGTTCTAAGGTAGCAAAAAAATTTCATAGTCATTCAATTACTCCTATATGTGTTCTAAGGCTGTCAAACAAAAATTATACTGATTCAATCATTTATATCTATGTTCTAAGGCTGTCAAAATTTTTTTATAGAGATTAAATCAGGCTTATATGTGTTCTAAGGGTGTCAAAAATAATTCATAGTGATTCAATCGAGCATATATGTGTTCTAAGGTACTGAAAAATTTTATATGGATTCAATCACGCATATAGGTGTTCTAAAACTGTCAAAAAAATCTCATAGTGATTCAATCATGCATATATGTGTTCTATGGTTGTCATAAAAAATCATAGTGATTCAATCATTCATACATATGTTCTAAGGCTATCAAAAAAATTTCATAGTGCTTTAATCTTGCATATATGTGTTCTAAGGCTGTCAAAAAAAAAAATTTGATTCAATCTTGCATATATGTGTTCTAAGGATGTCAAAAAAAGTACATATTGATTCAATCTTGAATATATGTGTTCTACGGTTGTCAAAATACTTCATAGTGATTCAGTCATGCATATATGTGTTCTAAGGCTATCAAAAAAATTCTATAGTGATTCAATCAAGCAAGTATGTGTTTGGTTATGAAATAAATTTTATAGTGATTGAATCATGCATATGTGTGTTCTAATGCTCCCAAAAAAATTTGTAGTGATTCAATCACGCATATATGTGTTCTAAGGCTGCAAAACAATTTCATAGTGATTCAATCATGTATATATGTGTTCTAAGGCACCAAAACAAATTCATAGTGATTCAATCATGCATATATGTGTTCTAAGGCTATAAAAAAAAGTTCATAGTTATTAAATAACCTTTATATGTGTTCTAAGGTTGTGAAATAAATTCATACTGATTCAATCATGAATATATGTCTTCTAAGGCTGTCAATAAAAAATCATAGTGATTCAATCATGTATATATCTATTATAAGGCTGTCAAAAAAAATTCATTGTGATTTATTCATGCATATATGTGTTATAAGGCTCTCAAAAAACTTTCATAGTGTTTAAATCATGCATATATGTGTTCTAAGGGTGTCAAAAAAATTTCAAAGTGATTAAATCAAGCATATATGTGTTCTAAGGCTGTCGAAAAAAAATCATAGTGATTCAATCCCGCATATTTGCATTCTAAGGCTGGAAAAACATTTCATAGTGATTCAATCATACATATATGTGTTCTGAGGCTGTAAAAAAATTTCATAGTTATTCAATCATGCATATATGTGTTCTAAGGTTGTCAAAAAAAATCATAGAGATTCAATCATCTAGATATGTGTTCTAAGGTTGTCAAAAAAAATTCATAGTGATTAAATCATGCATATATTTGTTCTATGGCTGTAAAAAAAAAATCATAGTGATTAAATCATGCTTATATGTGCTCTAGGGTTGTCAGAAAAAATCATAGTGATTCAATCCCGCATATATGTGTTCTAAGGTTGTCAAAAAAATTCATAGTGATTCAATCATGCATATATGTGTTATAAAGCTGTAAAAAAAAATCCATAGCGTTTAAATCGTGCATATATGTGTTCTATGGTTGTCAAAAAAAATTCATAGTGAATAAATCATGCATATATGTGTTCTAGGGTTGTCAAAAAAATTTATAGTGATTCAATCCCGCGTATATGTGTTCTAAGGTTGTAAAAAAAATTCATAGTGATTCAATTATGCATATATGTGTTATAAGGTTGTCAAAAAAATTTAATAGTGTTTAAATCATGCATACATTTATTCTAAGGGTGTCAAAATTTTTTTATAATGATTAAATTATGCATATATGTGTTCCAAGGCTCTCAAAAAAAATTCATAGCGATTCAATCCTGCATATTTGCGTTCTAAGGCTATCAAAAAAAATTTATAGTGATTCAATCAAGAATTTATGTGCTCTAAGGCTGCAAAAAAATTCATAGTGATTCAATCATGCATATATGTGTTCTAAGGCTGTCAAAAAAAATTCATAGTGTTTTAATCATGCATATATGCGTTCTAAGGTTGTCAAAAAAATCCAGTGATTCAATCATGTAGATATGTGTTCTAAGGCTGTCAAAAAAAATTCATAGTGATTAAATCAAGCATATATGTGTTCTATGGCTGTCAAAAAAACTCAATGTGATTAAATCATGCATATATAGGTTCTAGGTTTGTCAAAAAAATTAATAGTGATTCAATCTCGCATATATGTATCCTAAGGCTCAAAAAAAAATTCATAGTGATTCAATCATTCATATATGGGTTGTAAGGCTGCAAAAAAATTTCATATTTATATTCAATCATGCATATATGTGTTCTAAGGCTATCAAAAAAAATTCATAGTGATTCAATCATGCATATATCTGTTCTAAGGCTGTCAGAAAAAATTCATAGTGAGTCAATCGTGAAGATATGTGTTCTATGGAGGTCAAAAAAAAATCATTGTGATTAAATCATGATTATATCTGATATAAGGGTGTTAAAAAAATTTGTAGTGTTTCAATCATGCATATATGTGTTTTAAGGCTGTCAAAAAAAAATTGTATGGATTCAATCATGCATATATGTGTTTTAAGGTTGTGAAAAAAATCTCATAGTGATTCAATCATGCGCATATATGTACTATGGTTGTAACAAAAATTTCGTAGTGATTCAATCTTTCATATATGTGTTGTAACGCTGTCAAAAAAATTTCATAGTGATTCAATCATGCATATAAGTGTTCTAAGGCTATCAAAAAAATTGCATAGTGATTAAATCATGCATATCTATGTTCTAAGGCTATCAATAAAATTTCATTGTGATTCAATCATGAATATATGTGTTCTACGACTGTCAAAAAAATTTCATAGTGACTCAGTCATGAAGATATGTGTTCTATGGCTGTCAAAAAAAACTCATTGTTACTCAATCATGCAGATATGTCTTCTAAGGTTGTCGAAAAAAATTTATAGTGATTCAATCATGCATATATGTGTTCTAATGCTCTCAACAAAAAATTGTAGTGATTTAATCACGCAAAAAAATTTCATATGATTCAATCATGCATATATGTGTTCTAATGCTGTAAAAAAAAACTCATAGGGATTAAATCAAGCATATATGTGTTCTAAGGTTGTCAAAAAAAATCATAGAGACTCAATCATGCATATATTTATTCTAAGGATGTCCAAAAAATTTCATAGTGATTAAATCATTCATATATGTGTTCTAAGTCAGTCAAAAAAAATTCTAAGTTATTAAATCATGCATATATGTGTTCTAAGGCTGTAAAAAAAAAATTGTAGTGATTCAATCATGCATATATGTGTTCTAATGTTGTAAAAAAAAATCATAGTAATTAAATCATGCATATATGTGTTCTAAGGCTGTCAAAAAAATTTCATAGTGACTCAATCATCCATATATGTATTCTAAGGTTAACAAAAAAAAATCATACTCATTAAATTATGCTTATTTTTGTGATTCAATTATTCCTATATGTGTTATAGAAATTAAAAAAATCATATATGTGTTCTAAGGGTGTCAAAAAATATTCATAGTGATTCAATCAAGCATATATGTTTTCTAAAGCTTTCAAAAAAATTTGTATGGATTCAATCATGCATATACGTGTGCTAAGGATGTCAAAAAAATCTCATAGTGATTCAATCATGCAGATATGTGTTATATGGTTGTCAAAAAAAATTCGTAGTGATTCAATCATTCATATATGTGTTCTAACGCTTTCAAAAAAAATTCACAGTGATTTAATCCAGCATATATGTCTTCTAAGGCTGTCAAAAAAAATCATAGTGATTCAATCACGCATATATATGTTCTAACCATGTCAAAAAAAGACCATACTGATTCAATCTGGAATATGTGTTCTAAGGCTGTCCAAAAATTTTATAGTGATTCAATCATGCATATATGTGTTCTAAAGCTATCAAAAAAATTCTACAGTGATTCAATCTAGCAGGTATGTGTTCTATGGTTATGAAATAAATTTTATAGTGATTGAATCATGCATATGTGTGTTCTAATGCTCTCAAAAAAATTTATAGTGATTCAATCACGCATATATGCGTTCTAAGGCTGTCAAAACAATTTCATAGAGCTTCAATTATGCATATATGTGTTCTAAGGCAGCAAAAAAAATTTATAGTGATTCAATCATGCATACATGTGTTCTAAGGCTGTCAAAAAAAATCATAGTGATTAAATAACCTTTATATGTGTTCTAAGCCTGTCAAAAAAAATCATAGAGATTCAATCATGCATATATGTGTTCTAAGGTTGTCAAAAAACTTTCATATTGATTAAATCGTAAGTATATGTGTTCTAAGGCTGTCAAAAAAAATCACACTGATTCAATCATGCACATATTTGTTATAGGGCTGTCAAAAAAATTTCATAGTGATTCAATCATGCATATATGCGTTCTAAGGTTGTCAAATAAATTTCATTATGATTCAATCATGCAAATATGTGTTATAAGGCTGTCAAAAAAAGTTTTATAGTGTTTAAATCATGCATATATGTGTTCTAAGGGTGTCAAAAAAATTTCATAGTGATTAAATCAAGCATACATGTGTACTGAGGCTGTCAAAAAAATTTCATAGTGACTCAATCATCCATATATGTATTCTAAGGTTAACAAAAAAAAATCATACTCATTAAATTATGCTTATTTTTGTGATTCAATTATTCCTATATGTGTTATAGAAATTAAAAAAAGCATATATGTGTTCTAAGGGTGTCAAAAAATATTCATAGTGATTCAATCAAGCATATATGTTTTATAAAGCTTTCAAAAAAAATTCTATGGATTCAATCATGCATATACGTGTGCTAAGGATGTCAAAAAAATCTCATAGTGAGTCAATCATGCAGATATGTGTTATATGGTTGTCAAAAAAAATTCGTAGTGATTCAATCATTCATATATGTGTTCTAACGCTTTCAAAAAAAATTCACAGTGATTTAATCCAGCATATATGTCTTCTAAGGCTGTCAAAAAAAATCATAGTGATTCAATCATGCATATATATGTTCTAACCATGTCAAAAAAAGACCATACTGATTCAATCTGGAATATGTGTTCTAAGGCTGTCCAAAAATTTTATAGTGATTCAATCATGCATATATGTGTTCTAAAGCTATCAAAAAAATTCTACAGTGATTCAATCTAGCAGGTATGTGTTCTATGGTTATGAAATAAATTTTATAGTGATTGAATCATGCATATGTGTGTTCTAATGCTCTCAAAAAAATTTATAGTGATTCAATCACGCATATATGCGTTCCAAGGCTGTCAAAACAATTTCATAGAGCTTCAATTATGCATATATGTGTTCTAAGGCAGCAAAAAAAATTTATAGTGATTCAATCATGCATACATGTGTTCTAAGGCTGTCAAAAAAAATCATAGTGATTAAATAACCTTTATATGTGTTCTAAGCCTGTCAAAAAAAATCATAGAGATTCAATCATGCATATATGTGTTCTAAGGTTGTCAAAAAACTTTCATATTGATTAAATCGTAAGTATATGTGTTCTAAGGCTGTCAAAAAAAATCACACTGATTCAATCATGCACATATTTGTTATAGGGCTGTCAAAAAAATTTCATAGTGATTCAATCATGCATATATGCGTTCTAAGGTTGTCAAAAAAATTTAATTATGATTCAATCATGTAAATATGTGTTATAAGGCTGTCAAAAAAAGTTATATAGTGTTTAAATCATGCATATATGTGTTCTAAGGGTGTCAAAAAAATTTCATAGTGATTAAATCAAGCATATATGTGTACTGAGGCTGTCAAAAAAATTTCATAGTGACTCAATCATCCATATATGTATTCTAAGGTTAACAAAAAAAAATCATACTCATTAAATTATGCTTATTTTTGTGATTCAATTATTCCTATATGTGTTATAGAAATTAAAAAAAGCATATATGTGTTCTAAGGGTGTCAAAAAATATTCATAGTGATTCAATCAAGCATATATGTTTTCTAAAGCTTTCAAAAAAAATTCTATGGATTCAATCATGCATATACGTGTGCTAAGGATGTCAAAAAAATCTCATAGTGATTCAATCATGCAGATATGTGTTATATGGTTGTCAAAAAAAATTCGTAGTGATTCAATCATTCATATATGTGTTCTAACGCTTTAAAAAAAAATTCACAGTGATTTAATCCAGCATATATGTCTTCTAAGGCTGTCAAAAAAAAATCATAGTGATTCAATCATGCATATATATGTTCTAACCATGTCAAAAAAAGACCATACTGATTCAATCTGGAATATGTGTTCTAAGGCTGTCCAAAAATTTTATAGTGATTCAATCATGCATATATGTGTTCTAAAGCTATCAAAAAAGTTCTACAGTGATTCAATCTAGCAGATATGTGTTCTATGGTTATGAAATAAATTTTATAGTGATTGAATCATGCATATGTGTGTTCTAATGCTCTCAAAAAAATTTATAGTGATTCAATCATGCATATATGCGTTCTAAGGCTGTCAAAACAATTTCATAGAGCTTCAATTATGCATATATGTGTTCTAAGGCAGCAAAAAAAATTTATAGTGATTCAATCATGCATACATGTGTTCTAAGGCTGTCAAAAAAAATCATAGTGAATAAATAACCTTTATATGTGTTCTAAGCCTGTCAAAAAAAATCATAGAGATTCAATCATGCATATATGTGTTCTAAGGTTGTCAAAAAACTTTCATATTGATTAAATCGTAAGTATATGTGTTCTAAGGCTGTCAAAAAAAATCACACTGATTCAATCACGCACATATTTGTTATAGGGCTGTCAAAAAAATTTCATAGTGATTCAATCGTGCATATATGCGTTCTAAGGTTGTCAAAAAAATTTAATTATGATTCAATCATGCAAATATGTGTTATAAGGCTGTCAAAAAAAGTTTTATAGTGTTTAAATCATGCATATATGTGTTCTAAGGGTGTCAAAAAAATTTCATAGTGATTAAATCAAGCATATATGTGTACTGAGGCTGTCAAAAAAATTTCATAGTGACTCAATCATCCATATATGTATTCTAAGGTTAACAAAAAAAAATCATACTCATTAAATTATGCTTATTTTTGTGATTCAATTATTCCTATATGTGTTATAGAAATTAAAAAAAGCATATATGTGTTCTAAGGGTGTCAAAAAATATTCATAGTGATTCAATCAAGCATATATGTTTTCTAAAGCTTTCAAAAAAAATTCTATGGATTCAATCATGCATATACGTGTGCTAAGGATGTCAAAAAAATCTCATAGTGATTCAATCATGCAGATATGTGTTATATGGTTGTCAAAAAAAATTCGTAGTGATTCAATCATTCATATATGTGTTCTAACGCTTTCAAAAAAAATTCACAGTGATTTAATCCAGCATATATGTCTTCTAAGGCTGTCAAAAAAAAATCATAGTGATTCAATCATGCATATATATGTTCTAACCATGTCAAAAAAAGACCATACTGATTCAATCTGGAATATGTGTTCTAAGGCTGTCCAAAAATTTTATAGTGATTCAATCATGCATATATGTGTTCTAAAGCTATCAAAAAAATTCTACAGTGATTCAATCTAGCAGGTATGTGTTCTATGGTTATGAAATAAATTTTATAGTGATTGAATCATGCATATGTGTGTTCTAATGCTCTCAAAAAAATTTATAGTGATTCAATCACGCATATATGCGTTCTAAGGCTGACAAAACAATTTCATAGAGCTTCAATTATGCATATATGTGTTCTAAGGCAGCAAAAAAAATTTATAGTGATTCAATCATGCATACATGTGTTCTAAGGCTGTAAAAAAAAATCATAGTGATTAAATAACCTTTATATGTGTTCTAAGCCTGTCAAAAAAAATCATAGAGATTCAATCATGCATATATGTGTTCTAAGGTTGTCAAAAAACTTTCATATTGATTAAATCGTAAGTATATGTGTTCAAAGGCTGTCAAAAAAAATCACACTGATTCAATCATGCACATATTTGTTATAGGGCTGTCAAAAAAATTTCATAGTGATTCAATCATGCATATATGCGTTCTAAGGTTGTCAAAAAAATTTCATTATGGTTCAATCATGCAAATATGTGTTATAAGGCTGTCAAAAAAAGTTTTATAGTGTTTAAATCATGCATATATGTGTTCTAAGGGTGTCAAAAAAATTTCATAGTGATTAAATCAAGCATATATGTGTACTGAGGCTGTCAAAAAAATTTCGTAGTGACTCAATCATCCATATATGTATTCTAAGGTTAACAAAAAAAAATCATACTCATTAAATTATGCTTATTTTTGTGATTCAATTATTCCTATATGTGTTATAGAAATTAAAAAAAGCATATATGTGTTCTAAGGGTGTCAAAAAATATTCATAGTGATTCAATCAAGCATATATGTTTTCTAAAGCTTTCAAAAAAAATTCTATGGATTCAATCATGCATATACGTGTGCTAAGGATGTCAAAAAAATCTCATAGTGATTCAATCATGCAGATATGTGTTATATGGATGTCAAAAAAAATTCGTAGTGATTCAATCATTCATATATGTGTTCTAACGCTTTCAAAAAAAATTCACAGTGATTTAATCCAGCATATATGTCTTCTAAGGCTGTCAAAAAAAAATCATAGTGATTCAATCATGCATATATATGTTCTAACCATGTCAAAAAAAGACCATACTGATTCAATCTGGAATATGTGTTCTAAGGCTGTCCAAAAATTTTATAGTGATTCAATCATGCATATATGTGTTCTAAAGCTATCAAAAAAATTCTACAGTGATTCAATCTAGCAGGTATGTGTTCTATGGTTATGAAATAAATTTTATAGTGATTGAACCATGCATATGTGTGTTCTAATGCTCTCAAAAAAATTTATAGTGATTCAATCACGCATATATGCGTTCTAAGGCTGTCAAAACAATTTCATATTGCTTCAATTATGCATATATGTGTTCTAAGGCAGCAAAAAAAATTTATAGTGATTCAATCATGCATACATGTGTTCTAAGGCTGTAAAAAAAATCATAGTGATTAAATAACCTTTATATGTGTTCTAAGCCTGTCAAAAAAAATCATAGAGATTCAATCATGCATATATGTGTTCTAAGGTTGTCAAAAAACTTTCATATTGATTAAATCGTATGTATATGTGTTCTAAGGCTGTCAAAAAAAATCACACTGATTCAATCATGCACATATTTGTTATAGGGCTGTCAAAAAAATTTCATAGTGATTCAATCATGCATATATGCGTTCTAAGGTTGTCAAAAAAATTTAATTATGATTCAATCATGCAAATATGTGTTATAAGGCTGTCAAAAAAAGTTTTATAGTGTTTAAATCATGCATATATGTGTTCTAAGGGTGTCAAAAAAATTTCATAGTGATTAAATCAAGCATATATGTGTACTGAGGCTGTCAAAAAAATTTCATAGTGACTCAATCATCCATATATGTATTCTAAGGTTAACAAAAAAAAATCATACTCATTAAATTATGCTTATTTTTGTGATTCAATTATTCCTATATGTGTTATAGAAATTAAAAAAAGCATATATGTGTTCTAAGGGTGTCAAAAAATATTCATAGTGATTCAATCAAGCATATATGTTTTCTAAAGCTTTCAAAAAAAATTCTATGGATTCAATCATGCATATACGTGTGCTAAGGATGTCAAAAAAATCTCATAGTGATTCAATCATGCAGATATGTGTTATATGGTTGTCAAAAAAAATTCGTAGTGATTCAATCATTCATATATGTGTTCTAACGCTTTAAAAAAAAATTCACAGTGATTTAATCCAGCATATATGTCTTCTAAGGCTGTCAAAAAAAATCATAGTGATTCAATCATGCATATATATGTTCTAACCATGTCAAAAAAAGACCATACTGATTCAATCTGGAATATGTGTTCTAAGGCTGTCCAAAAATTTTATAGTGATTCAATCATGCATATATGTGTTCTAAAGCTATCAAAAAAATTCTACAGTGATTCAATCTAGCAGGTATGTGTTCTATGGTTATGAAATGAATTTTATAGTGATTGAATCATGCATATGTGTGTTCTAATGCTCTCAAAAAAATTTATAGTGATTCAATCACGCATATATGCGTTCTAAGGCTGTCAAAACAATTTCATAGAGCTTCAATTATGCATATATGTGTTCTAAGGCAGCAAAAAAAATTTATAGTGATTCAATCATGCATACGTGTGTTCTAAGGCTGTCAAAAAAAATCATAGTGATTAAATAACCTTTATATGTGTTCTAAGCCTGTCAAAAAAAATCATAGAGATTCAATCATGCATATATGTGTTCTAAGGTTGTCAAAAAACTTTCATATTGATTAAATCATAAGTATATGTGTTCTAAGGCTGTCAAAAAAAATCACACTGATTCAATCATGCACATATTTGTTATAGGGCTGTCAAAAAAATTTCATAGTGATTCAATCATGCATATATGCGTTCTAAGGTTGTCAAAAAAATTTCATTATGATTCAATCATGCAAATATGTGTTATAAGGCTGTCAAAAAAAGTTTTATAGTGTTTAAATCATGCATATATGTGTTCTAAGGGTGTCAAAAAAATTTCATAGTGATTAAATCAAGCATATATGTGTACTGAGGCTGTCAAAAAAATTTCATAGTGACTCAATCATCCATATATGTTTTCTAAGGTTAACAAAAAAAAATCATACTCATTAAATTATGCTTATTTTTGTGATTCAATTATTCCTATGTGTTATAGAAATTAAAAAAAGCATATATGTGTTCTAAGGGTGTCAAAAAATATTCATAGTGATTCAATCAAGCATATATGTTTTCTAAAGCTTTCAAAAAAAATTCTATGGATTCAATCATGCATATACGTGTGCTAAGGATGTCAAAAAAATCTCATAGTGATTCAATCATGCAGATATGTGTTATATGGTTGTCAAAAAAAATTCGTAGTGATTCAATCATTCATATATGTGTTCTAACGCTTTCAAAAAAAATTCACAGTGATTTAATCCAGCATATATGTCTTCTAAGGCTGTCAAAAAAAAATCATAGTGATTCAATCATGCATATATATGTTCTAACCATGTCAAAAAAAGACCATACTGATTCAATCTGGAATATGTGTTCTAAGGCTGTCCAAAAATTTTATAGTGATTCAATCATGCATATATGTGTTCTAAAGCTATCAAAAAAATTCTACAGTGATTCAATCTAGCAGGTATGTGTTCTATGGTTATGAAATAAATTTTATAGTGATTGAATCATGCATATGTGTGTTCTAATGCTCTCAAAAAAATTTATAGTGATTCAATCACGCATATATGCGTTCTAAGGCTGTCAAAACAATTTCATAGAGCTTCAATTATGCATATATGTGTTCTAAGGCAGCAAAAAAAATTTATAGTGATTCAATCATGCATACATCTGTTCTAAGGCTGTCAAAAAAAATCATAGTGATTAAATAACCTTTATATGTGTTCTAAGCCTGTCAAAAAAAATCATAGAGATTCAATCATGCATATATGTGTTCTAAGGTTGTCAAAAAACTTTCATATTGATTAAATCGTAAGTATATGTGTTCTAAGGCTGTAAAAAAAAATCACACTGATTCAATCATGCACATATTTGTTATAGGGCTGTCAAAAAAATTTCATAGTGATTCAATCATGCATATATGCGTTCTAAGGTTGTCAAAAAAATTTCATTATGATTCAATCATGCAAATATGTGTTATAAGGCTGTCAAAAAAAGTTTTATAGTGTTTAAATCATGCATATATGTGTTCTAAGGGTGTCAAAAAAATTTCATAATGATTAAATCAAGCATATATGTGTACTGAGGCTGTCAAAAAAATTTCATAGTGACTCAATCATCCATATATGTATTCTAAGGTTAACAAAAAAAAATCATAGTGATTCACTGATGCATATATGTGTTCTAAGGTAGAAAAAAAAAATCATATTGATTCAATCCTACATATATGTGTTCTGAGGCTATCAAAAAAATTTCATAGTTACTCAATCATGCATATATGTGTTCTAAGGTTGTCAAAAAAATTCATAGTGATTCAATCATGTAGATATGTGTTCTAAGGTTGTCAAAAAAAAATCATAGTGGTTAAATCATGCATATATTTGTTCTATGGCTGTAAAAAAAAAAATCATAGTGATTAATTCATGCATATATGTGTTCTAGGGTTGTCAAAGAAATTCATAGTGATTCAATCCCGCATATATGTGTTCTAAGGCTCTTAAAAAATTCATAGTAAAAAAAAATTCATAGTGTTTAAATCTTGCATATATGTGTTCTATGGCGGTAAAAAAAATTCATATTGATTAAATCATGCATATATGTGTTCTAGGGTTGTCAAAAAAATTCATAGTGATTCAATCCCGCATATATGTCTTCTAAGCCTGTCAAAAAAAATTCAAAGTGATTCAATCATGCATATATGTGTGATAAGGCTATCAAATAAAATTCATAGTGTTTAAATCATGCATACATATGTTCTAAGGGTCTCAAAAAAAAATCATAGTGATTAAATCATGCATATATGTATTCTAAGGCCGCCAAAAAAAATCATAGTGATTCAATCCTGCATATTTGCGTTCTAAGGCTGTAAAAAAAAATTCATAGTGATTCAATCATGCATATATGTGTTCTAAGGCTGCAAAAAAATTTCATAGTGATTCAATCTTGCATATATGTGTTCTAAGGGTGTCAGAAAAGTTCAATAGTAACTAAATCTTGCATATATGTGTTTTAAGGCAGTCAAAAAAATTCACAATGATTCAATCATGTAGATATGTGTTCTAAGGTTGTCAAAAAAAATTCATAGTTAATAAATCATGCATATATGTGCTCTATGGCTGTCAAAAAAAATCAATGTGATTAAATCATGCATATATGTGTTCTAGGTTTGTCAAAAAAATTAATAGTGATTCAATTTTGCATATGTGTGTTCTAAGGCTGTCAAAAAAACATTATAGTGATTCAATCATGCATATATGTGTTGTGTTGCTGCAAAAAAATTTCATACTGATTCAATCATGCATGTATTTGTACTAAGGCTGTCAAAAAAAATTCATAGTGATTCAATCATGCATATATCTCTTCTGAGGTTGTCAAAAGAAAATCATAGTGAGTCAATTTTGTAGATATGTGTTCTATGGTTGTCAAAAAAAATTCATAGTGATTAAATCATGCTTATATGTGCTCTATGGGTGTTCAAAAAAATTATAGTGTTTCAATCATGCATATATGTGTTCTAAGGTCGCCAAAAAAAATTTGTATGGATTGAATCATATATATATGTGTTCTAAGGTTGTGAAAAAATCTCATAGCGAATCAATCATGTGTATATATGTTCTATGGTTGTAAAAAAAATCATAGTGATTCAATCATTCATATATGTGTTCTAACCTTGTCAAAAAAAATTTATAGTAATTCAATCATGCATATATGTTTGTTAAGGCTATCAAAAACAATTCATAGTGTTTAAATCATGCATACATATGTTCTAAGGGTCTAAAAAAAAAATCATAGTGATTAAATCATGCATATATATGTTCTAAGGCTGTCAAAAAAATTGCATAGTGATTCAATCAGGCATATATGTGTTCTAACGCTATCAAAAAATATTCATAGTGATTCAATCCTGCATACTTGTGTTCTAAGGCTCTCTAAAAAATTTCATAGTGATTCAATCATGCATATATGTGTTCTCCGGCTGTCAAAAAAGTTTCATAGTGACTCAATCATGAAGTTAGGTGTTCTACGGCTGTCCAAAAAAATTCATAGTGACTCAATCATGCAAATATGTGTAATAAGGTTGTCAAAAAAAAATTATAGTGATTCAATCAAGCATATATATGTTTTGATGCTGTCAAAAAAAATTATAGAGACTCAATAATGCATATATGTGTTCTAAGGCTGTAAAAAAAAATTCATAGTGATTCAGTCATGCAGATATGTGTTCTAAGGTTGTCAAAAAAAATTATAGTCATTCAATCATCCATATATGTGTTCTAATGCTATAAAAAAAATTTTGTAGTGATTCAATCATGCATATATGTCTCGTATATGTTCCAAGGCTATCAAAAAAATTTCATAGTGATTGACTCATGCATATATGTGTTCTAAGGCTGTCAAAAAAATATATAGAGATACAATCAAGCAAATATGTCTTCTAGTGGTATAAAAAAAAATTCATAGTGATTCAATCATGCCCATATATGTTCTAAGGTTGTCAAAAAAAATTCGTAGTGATTAAATCAAGCTTATTTGTGTTCTAAGGGTTTCAAAAAAATTTATAGTGATTTGATCTTGTATATATGTGTTCTAAGGCTGTCAAAAAAGCTTTGTATGGATTCAATCATGCAAATATTCATTCTAAGGCTGTCAAAAAAATCTCATAGTGTTTCAGTCTTGTGTATATGTGTTCTATTGTTGTAAAAAAAAAATCATAGTGATTCAATCATTCATATACGTGTTCTAAGGCAGTCAAAAAAATCTTATAGTGATTCAATCATGCATATATATGCTCTAAGGCTGCCAAAAAATTTGCATAGTGATTCAATCCGGCATATATGTGTTCTAAGGCTGTCAATAAAAATTCATAGTGATTCAATCCTGCATATATGTGTTCTAAGGCTGTCAAAAAAAATTCATAGTTAATCAATCATGCAGATATGTATTCAAAGGCTGCCAAAAAAAATTTATAGTGATTTAATCATGCATATATGTGTTCTAAGGCTGTAAAAAAAAATCACAATGATTCAATCATGCATATATGTGTTCTAAGGCTGTCAAAAAAAATTATAATGATTAAATCTTGCTTACATAGCTTCTAAAGGTGACAAAAAAATTTCATAGAGATTCAACCACGCCCATATATGTTCTAAGGTTGTCAAAAAAATTCATAGTGATTAAATCATGATTATATGTGTTCTAACGGTGTAAAAAAAAAATTTGTAGTGATTCAATCTTGCATATATATGTTCTAAGGCTGTCAAAAAAAATTTGTACGAATTCAATCATGTATATATGTGTTCTACGACTGTCAAAAAAATCTCATGGTGATTCAATCTTGTGTATATGTGTTCTATGGTTGTAAAAAAAAAATCATAGTGATTCAATGACTCATATATGTGTTCTAAGGCTGTCAAAAAATCTCATAGTGATTCAATCATGGATATCTGTGCTTTAAGGCTGCCAAAAAAATTGGATAGTGATTCAATCAGGCATATATGTGTTCTAAGGCTGTCAAAAAAATTTCATAGTGATTCAATCATGCATATATGTGTTCTACGACTATCAAACAAATTTCATAGTGACTCAATCATGAAGATATGTGTTCTACGGTTGTCAAAAAAATTTTATAGTGACTCAATCCTGCAGATATGTGTTCCAAGGTTGTCAAAAAAAATTTATAGTAATTCAATCATATATATACATGTTTTGATGCTGTCAAAAAAAATTTATAGAGACTCAATCGTCCATATATGTGTTCTAAGGCTGTCAAAAAAAATCATAGTGAATCAATCATGCAAATATGTGTTCTAAGATTGTCAAAAAAGATTCATAGTGATTATATCATGCATATATGTGTTCTAAGGCTGCAAAAAAAAGTCATAGTGATTCAATCATGCATATATGTGTTCGAAGGCTGTCAAAAAAATTTCATACTGATTCAACTATCCGTATGTGTTCTAAGGCTGTCAAAAAAAATCATAGTGATTCAACCACGCATATATGTGTTCTAAGGGTGTCAAAAAAAAATTATAGTGATTAAATCATGGATATATGTGTTCTTAGGATGTCAAAAAAAATTCATAGTGATTCAATCCTCCATATGTGTTCTAAGGCTGTCAATAAATTTCATAGTTATTCAATCATACATATATGTGTTCTTAGGCGGCAAAAAAAATTATAGTGATTCAATCATGCAAACATGTGTTCTAAGGTAGTCAAAAAAAATTTATGGTGATTCAATCATGCATATATATGTCCTAAGGCTGTCAAAAAAAATTCATAGTTATTCAATCATGCATATATTTGTTCTAAGGCGGTCAAAAAAATTCAGAGTTACTCAGTTATGCATATTTGTGTTCTAAGGCTGCAAAAAAAATTCATAGAGATTCAATCATGCATATATGTTTATTAAGGATGTCAAAAAAAATAAACAGTGATTCAATCATGCATATCTGTGTTCTAACACTGTAAAAAAAAATCCTAGTGATTAAATCAAGCATATATGTGTCCTAAGGCTGTAAAAAAATATTCATAGTGATTCAATCATGTATATATGTGTTGTTAGTCAGTCAAAAAAATTTCATAGAGATTAAATCATGCATATATGTGTTCTAAGGCTGTAAAAAAAAATCAATAGAGATTGAGTCATGTATACAGGTGTCCTAAAGCTGTCAAACAAAATTCCATAATTATTGAATCTTGCATATATTTGTTTTAATGCTGTCAAAAAAATCCCATAGTGATTCAATCCTACATATATTTTTTCAAAAGCTGTCAAAAAAATTCATTTGATTCAATCATGCATATATGTCTTCCATGGCTTTCAAAAAAATTACATAGTGAGTAAATCTTGTAGATATGTATTCTAAAGTTGTCAAACAAAAATTGTAGTGATTCAATCAAGCATATATGTGTTCTGATGCTATAAAAAAATTTTATAGAGACTCAATCATGCATATATGTGTAGTAAGGTTGTCAAAAAAAATTCATACTCATTCAATCTTGCACATATGTGTACTAAGTTTGTCAAAAAATATTTATAGTGATTCAATCATGCATTATGTGTTCTCATGCCCTCAAAAAAAAATCTACTGATTCAGTCACGTATATGTGTGTTCTAAGGCTGTATAAAAAAATTTAGAGTGATTCAATCATGCATATAGGTGTTCCAATGCTGCAAAAAAAAATCATGGTGATTCGATCATGCATATGTGTTCTAAGGTTCATAGTGATTCAATCATGCATATATGTGCCCCGAGGCCGTAAAAAAAAATCATAGTGATTAAATTAGGCTTATTTGGTTTCTAAGGTTGTCAAAAAAAATTATAGTGATTTAATCTTGCATATATCTGTTTTAAGGCTGTCAAAAAAAATTCACAGTGATTCAATCATGCATATATGTTGTTCTAATGCTACATAAAAAAAATCATAGTGATTCAATCATGCATATAGGTGTTCTAAGGCTATCAAAAAAAAATTATAGTGATTCAATCATACATATATCTGTTCTAAGGCTGTCAAAAAAAAATCATAGTGGTTAAATCATGCTTATATGTGTTCTAAGGGTGTCAAAAAAATTCATAGTGATTCAATCATACATATAAGTGTTATAAGGCAGTCAAAAAAATTTCATAGTGATTCAATCGTGCAGATATGTGTTCAAAGGTTGCCAAAAAAGTTTCATAGTGATTCAATCATGCATATATGTGTTCTAAGGCCAAAAAAAAATCATAGTTATTCAATCATGCATATATGTGTTCTAAGGCTGTCAAAATTTTTTTTTATGGATTCAATCATGCATATACGTGTTCTAAGGCTATCAAAAAAATGTCATAGTGATTCAATCATGCATATATGTGTTCTATGGCTGTCTAAAAAATTTCATAGTGATTCAATGACGCATATATTTGTTCTAAGCAGTCAAAATTTTTTTATAGTGTTTCAATCATGCATATATGTGTTCTAAGCCTGTCAAAAAAAATTATAGTGATTAAAACTTGCACATGTATTCCAAGGCTATCAAAAAAATTTCATAGTTATTTAATCCTCCATATATATGTTCTAAGCATGTCAAAATAATTTCATAGTAAGTATTGTAAGGCTTTAAAAAAATTTCATAGTGATTCAATCATGCATATATGTGTTCGAAGGTTGTCAAAAAAATTTCATGGTGATTCAATCCTGCATATCCGTGTTCTAAGGCTGTCTAAAAAATTTCATAGTGATTCAATCATACTTATATGTGTTCTAAGTGTGTCAAAAAAAATTCATAGTGATTCAATCATGCATATATGTGTTCTAAAGCTGTCAAAAAAATAATAGTGATTAAATCATGCTTATATATGTTCTAAGGTCTCAAAAAAATTTCATAGTGATTCTATCATGCATATAAGTGTTCTAAGGCTGTCAAAAAAAAATTTTAGAGATTCAATCATGCAGATATGTGTTCAAAGACTTTCAAAAAAATTCATATTGATTCAATCATGCATATATGTGATCTGAGGCTGTCAAAAAAAATTCTCAGTGATTAAATCATGCTTATATGTGATCTAGGGTTGTCAAAAAATTTGATAGTGATTCAATCATGAATATAAGTGTTCTAAGGCTGTCAAAAAAAAAATTATAGTGATTAAATCATACATATTTGTATTTTAAGGCTGTCAAAAAAAATCATAGTGAATAAATCATGCTTATCTGTTCTAAGGCAGTAAAAAAAATTTCATAGTGATTCAATCATGCATATATGTGTTCTATGGCTGTAAAAAAAAATTCATAGTGATTAAATCATGCATATGTATTCTAAGACTATGAAAAAAAATTCATAGTGATTCAATCCTCCATATATGTGGTCTAAGACTGTAAAAAAAAAATCATTGTGATTCAATCATGCATATGAGTGTTGTAAGCCTGTAAGAAAATTTCATAGTGATTAGATCATGCATAAATGAGCTCTAAAGTTGTTGAAAAAATTTCATGGTGATTCAATCATGCATATATATGTTTTAAGGCTGTCAAAAAAAATTCATAGTAATTAAATCATAATTATATGTGTTCTAAGTGTGTCAAAAATTTTTTATAGTGATTCAATCATGCATATATGTGTTCTAACGTTGTCAAAAAAAATTCACAGTCATTCAATCTTGCATGTATGTGTTCTAAGGCTGTCAAAAAAAATTTATAGTGATTAAATCATGCATATGTGTTCTAAGGTTGTAAAAAAAATTTCATTGTGGTTCAATCCTCTATATATGTGTTTTAAGGCTATCAAAAATTTTTCATAGTGAATCAATCATGCATATAAGTGTTCTAAGGCAGCAACAAAATTTCATAGTGATTCAATCATGCGTATATTTGTTATACGATTGTCAAAAAAAAATCATGGTGATTTAATCATGCATATATGTGGTCTAAGGCTGTCAAAAAAAATCATAGTGATTCAATCATAATTATATGTGTTCTAAGGCTATCAAAAACAATTCACGCGTATATGTGTTCTAAGGCTGTAAAAAAAATCATAGTGATTAAATCATGCATATATGTGTCCTAAGGCTATAAAAAAAATTCATATTGATTCAATCATTTATATATGTGGTCTAAGGCTGTCAAAAAAAATTCATAGTGACTAAATCATGCTTATATGTGTTCTAAGGGTGTCAAAAAAAATTTATAGTGATTCAATCATGCATATATATGTTCTAAGGCTATCAAAAAAATTTCATAGTGATTCAAACATGTAGATATGTGTTCTAAGGCTGTCAAAAAAAAATCATAGTGATTTAATCAAGCATATATGTGTTCTATGTCTGTCAAAAAAAATTATAGTAATTCAATCTTGCATATATGTGTTCTATTGCTATCAAAAAAAAATTATAGTGATTAAATCATGCTTATATGTGTTCTAAGGGTGTCAAAAAAAATTCATAGTGCTTCAATCATGAATATGTGTTCTAAGGCTCTAAAAAAAATTTATATGGATTCAATCATGCATGTACATTTTCTGAAGCTATCAAAAAAACCTCATAGTGATTCAATGTTGCATATATGTTTTCAATGGTTGTCAAAAAAAAAAATCATAGTGATTTAATCATTCATATATGTGTGTTCTAAGGCTGTCAAAAATATTTCATAGTGATTCAATCATGCGTATATCTGTTCTAAGTCTATTAAAAAAAAATTATAGTGATTAAATCATGCTTATATGTGTTCTATGGTTGTCAAAAAAATTCCATAGTGATTCAAATATTCATATATGTGTTCTTAGGCTGTCAAAAAAAGTCCATAGTGTTTCAATCATGCATATATGTGTTCTAAGGCTAGCAAAAAAATTCCATAGTGATTCAATGATGCATATATGTGTTCTATGGTTGTCAAAAAAATTTCATTATGACTCAATCATGCAAATATGTGTTCTAAAGTTGTGAAAAAAAAATTATGGTCATTCAATCATGCATAATATGTGTTCTAATGCTCTAAAAAAAATTATAGTGATTTAGTCCCGCATATATGTTTTCTATGGCTGTCAAAAAAAATCATAGTGATTCATTAATGCATATATGTGTTCTAAGGCTGTCAAAAATAATTCATAGCGATTGAATCATGCATATATGAGTTCCAAGGCTGTAAAAAAAAATTCATAGTGATTAAATCATGCTTATATGTGTTTTAAGGCTGTCAAAAAAAAAATCATAGTAATTCAATCATGAATATATGTAATCTAAGGCTGTCAAAAAAATTCATAGTGATTCAATCATGCGTTTATCTGTTCTAAGGCTGTAAAAAAAAAAATCATAGTATTCAATGATAAATACACATGTTCTATTTCATAGTGATTCAATCATGCATATATGTGTTCTAAGGCTGTCAAAAAATATTTATTTTGATTCAATCTTGCATATTTGTCTTCTAAGGCTGTCAAAAAAAATCATAGTGATTCAATCATGCATATGTGTGTTCTAAGGCTGTCAAAAAAAAATTGTATGGATTCAATCATGCATATACTTGTTCTAAGGCTATCAAAAAAAATTCATAGTGATTCAATGATGCATATATTTGTTCTAAGGCAGTCAAAATTTTTTTAGAGTGATTCAATGATGCATATATTTGTTCTAAGGCAGTCAAAAAAATTTCGTAGTGATTCAATCATGCATATATGTGTTCAAAGGGTGTCAAAAAAAATTTATAGTGATTAAATCTTGCATATGTATTCTAAGGCTATCCAAAAAATTTCATAGTTATTGAATCCTCCATATATGTGTTATAAGGCTGTCAAAATAATTTTATAGTGATTCAATCATGCATATATGTCTTCTAAGGCTGTCAAAAAAAATCAATAGTGATTAAATCATACTTATATGTGTTCTAAGTGTGTCAAAAAAATTTCATAGTGATTTAATCATGCATATATGTGTTCTAAGGCTGTCAAGAAAAATCCATAGTGATTAAATCATGCTTATATATATTCTAAGTGTGTAAAAAAAAATCATAGTGATTAAATCATGCTTATATATATTCTAAGACCATAAAATTAGGTTAGCCACTTGGAACATAGGATCGTTAACTGGTAAGTTGGTAGAATTAGTAGATGTTATGTGTAGGAGAAAGATTGATATTTTATGTCTACAAGAGACCAAATGGGTAGGTGAGAAAGCAAAAGTGATAGAACCTTGGGGATATAAGATTTGGTATACAGGAATAAATAGGAATAGGAATGGAGTAGGGATTGTTATGAGTCGTGAGTTTATAGATAATGTAGTTGAGGTCCGTAGGAAGGGTGATAGGATTTTACTTATTAAATTAGTATTAGGTACGGATATTATTAATATGATTAGTGTTTATGCACCTCAAGTAGGTTTAGATGATTCTATTATGCGTCAATTTTGGGAAGATTTAGATGGAATAGTACAAGGGATATCTTATGGAGAAAAGTTTTTCATCGGCGGTGACCTTAATGGACATGTAGGCATTAGTAGGGATGGATTTGAGAGTATCCATGGAGGCAATGGTATAGGAGAAATAAACGAAAGTGGAGAAAGGAATTTTTATTTTGGTTTATCTTATGATATGATCTTATCAAACACTTGGTTTAGGAAGAGGAAGTCTCACCTAGTAACATTTAAAAGTGGGGTTAATACGAGCCAGACAGATTTTTTCCTACTTAGAAAGAAAGATAGGGGTTGTTGAATCAATTATAAGGTTATACTGGGAGAAAGTGTAGCTACACAACATAGAGTCTTAATTTTAGATCTTAGAATTAGATAATGCCACAAAATGGATAGACATAGGATAGATCCTAGAATTAAGTGGTGGGCACTGAAAGGAGCTAAACAAGGAATGTTTGTAGAGCAGATAGTTAAGGAAGTTGATTGGTGTCTCGGTGCAGATTTAGAATCAATGTGGAATAAGATAGCGGGTGGCATGAGAAAGGTGGCTAGGGAGGTATTGGGTGAGTCTAAAGGCGGTGCACCTCTAGGTAAGGATACATCATGGTGGAACGAGGATGTCAAATTAGCTATTAAGGTTAAAAGAGAGTGTTATAAAAATCTAAGAGTCGTGATAATGAGAATTTGGAGAAGTATATGATAACAAAGAAGAAAGCTAAAAAAGTAGTTTAAAACGCTAGGGATAAGGTATATAAGGAGGTTTATGACAAGTTGGATACCAAAGAGAGCGAGAAGGATATTTATAGGCTTGCAAAGATGAGAAATAGGAAATCGAGGGATCTGGGTATGGTTAGATGTATCAAAGATGAAACACAAAGGATTTTAGTCAAAGATGAGGAGATTAAGGAGAGATGGAAAGATTATTTTGATAAGCTATTTAATGGAAGTCATGCTCAGAATCTTGGAGACTTCTCCATTCCTTTTCATGAGATGAATCGTGACTTCATGCACAAGATTCAAAAGAAAGAAATTGCAGAGGCTTTTAAGAAAATGAAATCAAGAAGGGCAGTTGGCCCAGATGGTATACCTATCGAGGCTTGGAAATGCTTGGGACAGAAAGGTTTAAAATGGTTGACAAATCTTTTTAACAAGATTTGGCGGACAAATAAGATGCCTAATGAGTGGAGGAAGAGTACTTTGGTGCCTCTATATAATAATAAGGGTGATATACAAGATTGCACAAACTATCATGGTATAAAACTCATGAGTCATACTATAAAGCTTTGGGAGAGGGTGATTGAGTCTAGGTTGAGGAAGGTTGTCATGATATCGGAGAATCAATTTGGTTTTATGCCTAAAAGATCAACTATGAAAGCTATGCATCTTCTTAGACAACTTATTGAGAGAAATAGAGAGAGGAACAAAGATTTGCATATGGTTTTTATTGATTTGGAGAAGGCTTACGATAGAGTACCTATGGACGTTCTCTGGTGGACAATGATGAAGAAAGGTGTTTCTCTTAAGTACATTAGTATAATTAAAGATATGTATGAAGGAGTAGTAACGGATGTCCGCACTTGTGGAGGGGTGACAACCAATTTTCTTATAACGGTTGGGTTACATCAAGGATCTGCCTTAAGCCATTTCCTATTTGCTATAGTGATGGATGAGCTTACGAGATCTATTCAAGAAAATGTGTCGTGGTGTATGTTGTTTGCTGATGATATTGTTTTGATTGATGAGTCTAGAGCTGAGGTTAATGCTAAGTTAGAATTATGGAGACAGACATTGGAAGCGAGAGGTTTTAAGTTGAGTAAGAGTAAGACAGAATACATTGAATGTCGATTTAGTAAGCAACAAAGTAGTGATGGGAGTGTAGTGAAGCTTGGTGCGCAAGAAATACCGGTGGATGATTCTTTCAAATATTTGGGATCTATCATTCAAAAGTATGGAGAAATTGATGGAGATGTAAATCATAGGATAAAGGTTGGGTGGATGAAATTGAAGAGTGCAACTGGAGTGTTGTGCGATCAAAGAATGCCATTGCAGTTGAAGAGAAAGTTTTATAGGATGACTATTAGGCCTGCTTTACTATATAGTACGGAATGTTGGGCTGCCAAGAGACATTATATTCAAAAAATGAGTGTTGCTGAGATGTGTATGCTGAGATGGATGTGTGGAAATACAATACAAGATAAGATTCAGAACGAGGAGATACGTAAGAAGGTAGGCATTGCACCCATTGAAAATAAGATGAGAGAGAATCATTTACGGTGGTTTGGACATATTCTACGAAGGCCTAATGATGCTCCAATAAGAATGATGGAGAAATGGGAAAATATATTAGTTAAAAGAGGTCGGGGTAGGCCTAGGAAGACATGGATGGAAGTGATAGGAAAGGATATGAATGCTTTGAACCTCACCGAGGACATGGCATTGGATAGAAATGAATAGAGGAGAAGGATTCATGTGGAAGACCCAAAATGATTTTCTTTGTTGGTTCATATCACCGACCCTAATTTTTTTGGGATGAAGGCGTAGTTGTTGGTGTTGTTGTTGTTTGATTCAATCATGCATATAAGTGTTCTAAGGCAATAAAAAAAAAGTTATAGAGATTTAATCATGCAGATATGTGTTCAAAGGCTGTAAAAAAAAATCATAATGATTCAATCATGCATATATATGTTGCAAGGCTGTCAAAAAAAATTCATAGTGATTAAATCATGCTTATATGTGATCTAGGGTTGTCAAAAAATTTCATAGTGATTCAATCATGCATACAAGTAATCTAAGGCTGTCAAAAAAAAATTATAGTGATTAAATCATACATATATGTATTCTAAGGCCATAAAAAAAAAAATCATAGTGAATAAATCATGCTTATATCTGTTCTAAGGCAGTCAAAAAAATTTCATAGTGATTCAATCATGCATACATGTGTTCTAAGGCTGTCAAAAAATTTTCATAGTGATTAAATCATGCATATGTATTCTAAGGCTGTCAAAAAAAATCATAGTGATTCAATAATCCATAAATGTGTTTTAAGGCTGTCAAAAAAAAATCATTGTGATTCAATCATGCATATAAGTGTTGTAAGCGTATAAAAAAAATTCATAGTGATTGAATCATGCATAAATGTGTTCTAAGTTTGTTGAAAAAATTTCATGGTGATTCAATCACGCATATATGTGTTCTAAGGCTGTGAAAAAAAAATCATAGTGATTAAATCATAAATATATGTGATCTAAGGGTGTCAAAAAAATTTCATAGTGATTCAATCATGCATATATGTGTTCTGAGGCTGTCAAAAAATTTTCATAGTGATTCAATCTTGCATGTATGTGTTTAAGGCTGTCAAAAAAATATTATAGTGATTAAATCATGCATGTGTGTTTTAAGGTTGTCAAAAAAATTTCACTATGATTCAATCCTCCAAGTATGTGTTCTAAGGCAGTCAAAAAAATTTCATAGTGATTCAATCATGCATATATGTGGTCTAAGGCCGCAAAAAAAATTAATAGTGATTCAATCATGGTATATGTGTTCTACGATTGTCAAAAAAAAAATCATGGTGATTCAATCATGCGTACATGTGGTCTAAGGGTGTAAAAAAAAATTCATAGTGATTCAATCATAATTATACGTGTTCTAAGGCTATAAAAAAAAATCATGCATATATGTGTTCTAAGGTTGTCAAAAAAAATCATAGTGATTCAATCATGCATATATGTGTTCTTAGGCTGCAAAAAAAATCATAGTGATTAAATCATGCATATATGTGTCCTAAAGCTATAAAAAAAAATTCATAGTGATTCAATCATGCATATATGTGGTCTAAGGCTGTAAAAAAAAATTTATAGTGATTAAATTGTGCTTATATGTGTTCTAAGGGTATCAAAAAAATTTCATAGTGATTCAATCATGCATATATCTGTTCTAAGGCTATCAAAAAAAATTCATAGTGATTCAAACTTGCAGATATGTTTTCTAAGGCTGTCAAAAAAAATTCATAGTGATTCAATCAAGCATATATGTGTTCTAAGTCTGTCAAAAAAAAATCATAGTAATTTAATAAGGCATATATGTGTTCTAAGGCTATCAAAAACAATTTATAGTGATTAAATCATGCTTATATGTGTTCTAAGGGTGTCAAAAAAAATTCATAGTGCTTAAATCACGAATATGTGTTCTAAGGCTGTCAAAAAAACCTCATAGTGATTCAATGATGCATATATGTTTTCAATGGTTGTCAAAAAAAATTCTTAGTGATTTAATCATTCATATATCTGTGTTCTAAGGCTGTAAAAAAAAATTCATAGTGATTCAATCATGCATATATGTGTTCTAAGTCTATTGAAAATTTTTTATAGTGATTAAATCACGCTTATATGTGTTCTATGGTTGTCAAAAAAATTTCACAGTGATTCAATCCTTCGTATATGTGTTCTAAGGCTGTCAAAAAAATTCCATAGTGTTTCAATCAAACAAATATTTGTTCTAAGGAAATCAAAAAGGTTCCATAGTGATTCAATTATGCATTTATGTGTTCAAATGCACTCAAAAAAAAATTCATGGTGATTCAATCATGCGTATATGTGGTCTAAGGCTGTCAAAAAAAAATCATAGTGATTTAATCATAATTATATGTGTTCTAAGGCTATAAAAAAAAAATCATGCATATATTTGTTCTAAGGTTGTCAAAAAAAAATCATAGTGATTCAATCATGCATATATGTGTACTAAGGCTGCAAAAAAAATCATAGTGATTAAATCATGCATATATGTGTCCTAAGGCTATCAAAAAAATTTCATAGTGATTCAATCATGCATATATGTGGTCTAAGGCTGTCAAAAAATTTTTATAGTGATTAAATTGTGCTTATATGTGTTCTAAGGGTATCAAAAAAATTTCATAGTGATTCAATCATGCATATATCTGTTCTAAGGCTATCAAAAAAATTTCATAGTGATTCAAACTTGCAGATATGTTTTCTAAGGCTGTCAAAAAAAATTCATAGTGATTCAATCAAGCATATATGTGTTCTAAGTCTGTCAAAAAAAAATTATAGTAATTCAATCATGCATATATGTGTTCTAAGGCTATCAAAAAAAATTTATAGTGATTAAATCATGCTTATATGTGTTCTAAGGGTGTCAAAAAAAAGTCATAGTGCTTCAATCACGAATATGTGTTCTAAGGCTGTCAAAAAAACCTCATAGTGATTCAATGATGCATATATGTTTTTAATGGTTGTAAAAAAAATTCTTAGTGATTTAATCATTCATATATGTGTGTTCTAAGGCTATCAAAACAATTTCATAGTGATTCAATCATGCATATATGTGTTCTAAGTCTATTGAAAAAATTTTATAGTGATTAAATTATGTTTATATGTGTTCTAAGGCTGTCAAAAAAATTCCATAGTGTTTCAATCAAGCATATATTTGTTCTAAGGAAATAAAAAAAATCCATAGTGATTCAATCATGCACTTATGTGTTCTAATGCTCTCAAAAAAATTTGTAGTGATTTATTCCCGCATATATGTGTTCTATGGCTGTCAAAAACATTTCATAGTGATTCATTAATGCATATATGTGTTCTAAGGCTGTCAAAAAAAATTCATAGCGATTGAATCATGCATATATGAGTTCCAAGGCTCTAAAAAAAATCATAGTAATTCAATCATGAATATATGTAATCTAAGGCTGTCAAAACATTTATAGTGAATCAATCATGCATTTATCTGTTCTAAGGTTGTAAAAAAAAAATCATAGTATTCAATCATAAATAATATGTTCTAAGGTTGTCAAAAAAAATTCATAGTGAATCAATCTTTCATATATGTTCTCTAAGGCAGTCAAAAAAAAATCATAGTGATTAAATCAAGCTTATATGTGTTTCAAGGTTGTCAAAAAAAAATTATAGTGATTCAATCCTACATATATGTGTCCTAAGGTAGTGAAAATTTTTTTATTGTGATTCAATCATGCATATATGTGTTCTAAGGCTATAAAAAAAAAAATTGGACTCAATCATGCATATACTTGTTCTAAGACTGTAAAAAAAAATCTTATAGTGAATCAATCATGCATATATGTGTTCTATGGTTGTCAAAAAAATTTCAAAGTGATTCAATCATTCATATAAGTGTTCTAAAGCTGCAAAAAAAATTCACAGTGATTCAATCAAGCATATATGTGTTCTAAGGCTGTCAAAAAAATTTCATAGTGATTCAATCACGCATATATGTGTTCTAAAACTATCAAAAAACTCCTATTTTGATTCAATTATGTATAAATATGTTCTAAGGCTGTCAAAAAAAATTCTTAGTAATTAAATCATGCATATATGTGTTCTAAGGCTGTAAAAAAAAATCATAGTGATTCAATCAGGCATCTATGTGTTCTGTGGCTGTCAAAAAAAATCATAGTGATTCAATCCAGCATATATGTGCTTCTGTAAAAAAAAATCAGTCATTAAATCATGCATATATGTGTTCTAAGGCTATCAAAAAAAAATCATAGTGATTCAGCCCATCATATATGTGTTTTAAGGCTGTGAAAAAAAAAATAGTAATTCAATCATGCATATATGTTTACTAAGGCTGTCAAAAAATTTTTATAGTGATTCAATCATGCATATATGTGTTCTAAGGCTGTCAAAAAAATTTCATGGTGATTCAAACATGCGTATATGAGTTCTAAGGCTGTCAAAAAAAAATTATACTGATTAAATCATACTTATATGTGTTCTTAGGGTGTCAAAATTATTTTATAGTGATTCAATCATGCATATGTGTTCTAAGGTTGTACAAAAAAAGTCATAGTGATTTAAACTTGCAAATATGTGTTCCAAGGTTGTCAAAAAAAATTTATAGTGATTCAATCAGGCATATATGTGTTCTATGGTTGTCAAAAAAAACTCATAGTCATTCAATCATGCATATATGTAATCTAAGGCAGTAAAAAAAAATTCATAGTTACTCACTCATGCATATCTGTGTTCTAAAGAAGCAAAAAAAGTTTATAGTGATTCAATCATGCATATATGTGTTCTAAGCCTATCAAAAAAATTTCATAGTGATTGAATCATGCATATGTGTGTCCTAACGCTGTCAAAAAAAAAATAGTGATTAAATCATGCTTATATGTGTCCTAAGGGTGTCAAAAAAATTTCATAGTGATTCAATCAAGCATATATGTGTTCTAAGGCTGTCAAAAAAAAATTGTATGCATTCAATCTTGCATATACATGTTCTAAAGTTGTTAAAAAATCTCATAGTCTTTCAATCATGCATATAAGTGTGCTAAGGCTGTCAAAAAAATTTCACAGTGATTCAATCATTCATATATGTGTTCCAAGGCTGTAAAAAAAAATCACAGTTGTTAAATCAAGCTTATATGTGTTCTAAGGGTGTCAAAAAATATTTATAGTGATTTAATAATGCATATATATTTTCTAACACTGTCAAAAAAAAATCATAGTGATTAAATCATGTATATATGTGTTCTAAGGCTGTCAAAAAAAAATTAGTGATTTAATCATGCATATATGTGTTCTAAAGCTGCAAAAAAAATTCATAGTGATTCAATCATGCATATATGTGTTCTAAGGCTGTCAAAAAAATTTGGTGGTGATTCAATCATGCATATATGTGTTCTAAGGCTGTCAAAACAATTTCATAGTGATTACATCATAATTTTGTGTACTAAGGTGTCAAATTTTTTTTACAGTGATTCAATCATGCATATATATGTGTTCTAAAGTTGTCAAAAAAAAATTCTAGTGATTCGATCTTGCAAATATGTGTTCTAAGGTTATCCAAAAAAATTTATAGTGATTCAATCATGCATATACGTGTTCTATGGTTGTCAAAAAAACTTTATAGTCATTCAATCATGCGTATATTTAATCTAAGGCTGTCAAAAAAAATTCAGAGTGACGCAATCATGCATCTCAGTATTCTATTGACTCAATCGTGCATATATGTGTTCTAAAGCTGTAAAAAAAAATCATATTGACTCAATCATGCAGATATAAGTTCCAAGATTGTCAAAAAAAATCTATAGTGATTCAATCATGATTATATGTGTTGTAAGGTTGTCCAAAAAAAAATTGTATGAATTCAATCATGCACATAGATGTTCTAAGGCTGTTAAAAAAATCTCATAGTGATTTAATCATACGTATATGTGTTTTAAGGTTGTCAAAACAAATTCATAGTGAGTCAATCATTCACATATGTGTTCTAAGGCTGTCAAAAAAAATTCGTAGTGATTCATTCAAGCATATATGCGTTCTAAGGTTGTCAAAAAAAATTCGTATAGATTCAATTATGCATATATGGGTTCTAAGGCTGTCAAAAAAAATTCATAGTGAATCAATCATGCATATGTGTGTTCTAGGCTGTCAAACAAAAATCATAGTGACTCAATCATAAAGATACGTGTTCCAAGATTGTAAAAAAAAAATTATACTGATTCAATCATGCTTACATGTGTTCTGATGCTGTCAAAAAAAAATTATAGGGACTTAATCATGCAGATATTTGTTCTAAGGTGGTCATAAAAAATTTAGAGTGATTCAATCAAACATATATGTGTTCTAATGCTCTTAAAAAAATTTGTAGTGATTCAAACACTCATATATATGTTCTAAGTCAGTCAAAAAAAATTCATAGTGATTCAATCATGCATATATGTGTTTTAAGGCTGGAAAAAAAAATTATAGTGATTCCATCATGCATTAATGTGTTCGAAAGGTGTCAAAAAAATTTCATAGAGATTCAATCATACATATATGTGTTCCAAGGCTGCCAAAAAAAGTTCATAGTAATTAAATCATGCTTATTAGTGTTCTAAGGTTGTCAAAAAAATTTCATAGTGATTCAATCATGCATCTATGTGTTCTAAGGCTGTAAAAAAAAATGGTAGTTAATAAATCATGCATATACGTGTTCTAAGGTTGTGAAAAAAATCATAGTAATTCAATCATGAATATATGTGTTCTAAGGTTTTCAAAAAATATTCATAGAGATTAAATCATGCTTTTATGTGTTCTAAGGCTGTCAAAAAAATTCCATTGTGACTCAATCATGCAAGTATGTGTTCTAAGGCTCTAAAAAAAAATTCATAGTGATTCAATAAAGCGTATATGTGTTCTAAGGCTGCCAAATTTTTTTATAGAGATTCAATCATGCATATATGTGTTATAAGGCTATAGAAAAAAATTCATAGTGATTCAATCATGCAGATATGTGGTTTAAGGCTGTCAAAAAAACTCATACTGATTCAATCATGCATATATGTGTTCTACGGCTTTCAAAAACATTTATAGTGATTCAATCATGCATATATGTGTTGTGATGCTGTCAAAACAAAATTATAAACTCAATCCTACATATATGTGTTCAAAGGCAGTCAAAAAATTTTCATAGTAGTTCAATCATGCAGATTTGTGTTCTAAGGTTGTCAAAAAAATATATATGGATTCAATAATGCATATACATGTGCTAAGTCTGTCAAAAAAATCTAATAGTGATTCAATCATTCATATATGTGTCCTCAGGATGTCAAAAAAAATTTATAGTGATTCAATCATGCATATATGTGTTCTAAGGCTGTCAAAAAATTCCATAGTGATTCAATCATGGATATATGGGTTCTATGGCTGTCAAAAAAAAATATAGTGATTCAATACTCTGTATATGTGTTTTAAAGCTGTCAAAAAATTGTCATTGTGATTTAATCGTGCATACATGTGTTCTACGATTGTCAAAAAAAAAATTATAGTGATTCAATACTGAATATATGTGTTTTAAGTTTGTCAAAAAATTGTCATAGTGATTTAATCGTGCGTATATGTGTTCTATGGTTGTCAAAAAAAATCATAGTGACTCAATCATGCAGATATGTGTTCCAAGATTGTCAAAAAAATTATAATGACTCAATCATGCATATATGTGTTGTGATGCTGTCAAAAAAAATTTATAGACTCAATCATGCATATATGTGTTCTAAGGCTGTCAAAAAAATTTCATAGTAGTTCTATCATGCAAATATGTATTCTAAGGTTGTCAAAAATTTTTTATAGGGATTCAATCATGAATATATGTGTTCTAATGCTGTCAGAAAATTTTTACAGTGATTAAATCACAGATATATATGTTCTAAGCCTGTCAAAAAACCTTATAGTGCTTCAATCATCCGTATATG
Source organism: Nuphar pumila (assembly GCF_984573655.1). Classification (NCBI taxonomy): domain Eukaryota; kingdom Viridiplantae; phylum Streptophyta; class Magnoliopsida; order Nymphaeales; family Nymphaeaceae; genus Nuphar; species Nuphar pumila. Next base: position 61,564,713 of record NC_143258.1, read on the forward strand.
TGATATAAGTTTGAAAAAAAAATTTATAGTGATTCAATCATGTATATATGTGTTATAAGTTTGCAAAAAAATTCTCAGTGATTCAATTAAGCATATATGTGTTCTAAAGCTGCCAAAAAAAAATCATAGTGATTCAATCATGCATATATGTGTTTTAAGGCTGTCAAAAAATTTCATAGTGATTCAATCATTCATATATGTGTTCTAAGGCTGTCAAAAAAAAATTATAGTGATTAAATCAAGCTTATATTTGTTCCAAGGCTGACAAAAAAATCTCATAGTGATTCAATCATGCATATATGTGTGCTAAGTTTGTCAAAAAAAATCATAGTGATTCAATCTTGCATATATGTGCTCTAAGGTTGTCAAAACAATTTCATAGTGACTCAATCATGGAGATATACATTCCAAGGTAGTCAAAAAAATTTTGTAGTGATTCAATCATACATATATCTGATGCTGTCAAAAAAAAATTATAGGGATTCAATAATGCGTACAAGTGTTATAAGGCTGTCAAAAAAAATTCATAGTGATTCAATCAGGCAGATATGTGTTCTAACGGTGTAAAAAAAAATTATAGTGATTCTATCATGCATATATGTGTTTTCATGCTCTCAAAAAAAATTATAGTAATCACGCATATACGTGTTCTGAGGCTGCAAAAAAATTCATAGTGATTCAATCATGCAAATATGTATTTTAAGGTTGTGAAAAAAATTTCATAGTGAGTCAATCATTCATATATGTGTTCTAAGGTTGTCAAAAAAGTTTTATAGTGATTTAATCATGCATATATGTAGTCTAAGGGTGTCAAAATTTTTTTATAGTACTTCGAACATGCATATATGTGTTCTAAGGCTGTTAAAAAAAATTTATAATGATTCAAACACGCATATATTTGTTCTAAGGTTGTCAAAAAAAAAATTAAAGTAATTCAATCATTCCTATATTTAAATGCTCTCAAAAAAAATTTGTACTGATTGAATCATGCATATATGTGTTCTAAGGCTGTAAAAAAAAAATCATAGTGATTAAATCTTGCATATATGTGTTCTAAGGATGTAAAAACCCTTCATGGTGATTCAATCATGCATATATATGTTCTAAGGCTATCAAAAAAAATTTATAGTGATTCAATCAAGCAGAAATGTGTTCTAAGGTTGTCAAAAAATTTTTATAGTGATTCAATCATGCATATGCGTGTTCTAATGCTCTCAAAAAAATATTATAGTCATTCAATCAAGCGTATATGTGTTCTAAGGCGGTAAAAAAAAAATCATAGTGATTAAATCATGCTTATGTTTGTTTTAAGGCTGTCTAAAAAATTTGGTATCGGTTCAATCATCTATATATGTGTTCTAAGGTTGTCAGAAAAATCTCATAGTGATTCAATCATTCATATATGTGTTCTTTGTTTTTAAAAAAATATATCATAGTTCTTCAATCATTCATATATGTGTTCTAAGGCTGTAAAAAAAAAATCATAGTGATTCAATCATGCATATATGTGTTCTAAGGCAGTCAAAAGAATTCCATAGTGATTTAATCATGCATATATGTGTTCTAAGGCTATCAAAAAACATTCATAGTGATTCAATCAGGCATATATGTGTTCTACGGCTCTCAAAAAAAATACATAGTGACTCAATCATGTAGATATGTGTTCTAAGGTTGTCAAAAAACATTTATAGTGATTCAATCATGCAAATATGTGTTCTAAGGCTGTCCAAAAAAATTAATAGTGACTTAATCTTGCATACATGTGTTCGAAGGCTACAAAAAAAATTCATAGTGATCCAATCATGCATATATATGTTCTAAGGCTCGCAAAAAGATTTCATAGAGATTCAATCATGGACATATATGTTCTAAAGTTGTCAAATAAAGTATATATTGATTCATTCATGCATAAATGTGTTCTAATGCCCTCAAAAAAAATTTCTAGTGATTCAATCACGCATATATGTGTTCTAAGGCTGTCAAAAAAACTTTATAGTGACTCAATCATGCATATGTGTTCTAAGGCTGAAAAAAAAAAACTGTAGTGATTCAATCATGCATATATGTGTTCTCATGCATATGTGTTCTAAGGCTGAAAAAAAAAATTGTAGTGATTCAATCATGCATATATGTGTTCTAAGGCTGTCAAAAAAATTTCATAGAGATTTAATCATGAAAATATGTGTTCTAAGGTTGTTAAAAAAAATTATACATATTCTATCATGCATATATGTGTTCTAAGGGTGTCAAAAAAACTTCATAGTGATTCAAACATGCATATATGTGTTTTAAGTCTGTAAAAAAAATCATAGTGATTCAATCCTGCATATATGTGTTCTAAGTTTATCAAACAAAGTTCATAGTGATTCAATCATTTAGATATGTGTTCTAAGGTTGTCAAAAAGAATTTATAGTGATTCAATCATGCATATGTGTGTTCTGAGGTTGTCAAAAAAAATATATAGATGTTCAATGATGCATATTTGTGTTTTAAGTCTGTCAAAAAAATTTCATAGTGATTCAATCATGCATATATGTGTTCTATGGCTGTTAAAATTTTTTTACAGTGATTCAATCATGCATATATGTATTCTGAGGTTGTCAAAAAAAATATAGTGATTCAACCATGCATATATGTGTTCTAATGCTCTTAAATAAAATTTGTAATGATTCAATCATGCATTTTTATGTTCTAAGGCTATCACAAAATTTTCATAGTGATTAAAACATACATATATGTGTTCTAAGGTTGTCAAAAAAATTCCATAGTGATTGAATCAGGCAAATATGTGTTATAAGTGTGTAAAAAAAAATCCATTGTGACTCAATCCTGCATATATGTGTTTTAAGGCTGTCAAAAAAAATTCATAGTGATTCAATCATGCATATATCATGGCAAAGGCAGTCAAAAAAATTCACAGTGATTCAATCATGCATATATGTGTTCTAAGGCTATCAAAAAAAATTTAAAGTAATTTAATCAAGCCTATATATGTTCTAAGGGTGTTAAAAAAATTTCATAGTGATTCAATCCTGCATATATGGATTCAAAGGCTATCAAAAAAATTTCATAGTGATTCAATCATGTAGATATGTGTTCTAAGGTTATCAAAAAAGATTTATAGTGAATCAATCATGCATATATGTGTACTAATGCTCTCAAAAAAAAATTATAGTGATTGAATCAAGCAGATATGTGTTCTAAGGTTGTCAAAAAAATAATAGAGGTTGAATCATCCATATATTTATTCTAAGGCGATCAAAAAAATTCATAGTGATTCAATCATGCAGATATGTGTTCCAAGGTTGTCAAAAAAAATTATAGTGATTCATTTAAGCATAATTGTGTTTTAATGCTCTCAAAAATAAATTTGTAGTGATTCAATAATGCATATATGTATTCTAAGGCTGTTAAAAAAAATTCATAGTGATTCAATCATGCATATAAGCGTTCTATGGCTGTGAAAAAAGTTTCATAGTGATTCAAACACCCACATATGTGTCATAAGGCTGTCAAAAAAATACCATAGTGATTGAATCCTGCATATATGTGTTCTATGGCCGTCAAAAAAATTTGCAGTGATTCAATCATGCGTATATGTGTGCTAAGGTTGTAAAAAAAATGCACAGCGATTCAATCATAAATATATGTGTTCTAAGGCTATCAAAAAAATTTCATAGTAATTTAATGAAGCTTATATGTGTTCTAAGGGTGTCAAAAAAATTTCATAGTGATTCAGTTATGCATATGTGTGTTCAAAGGCTCTCAAAAAAAATTCTGGTAATTCAATCATGCAGATATGTGTTCTAAGGTTGTCAAACAAAATTATACTGATTCGATCATGCATATATAGTTTCTAAGGCTGTCAAAAAAAATTCATAGTGATAATATCTTTCATTTATGCGATATAAAACTGTCAAAAACAAATCATAGTGATTCAATCATGCATATATACGTTCTAAGGCAGTCAAAACAAATTCATAGTGATAAAATCATGCTTATTTGTCTTCTAAGGCTGTCAAAAAAAATTCATAGTGATTCAATCATGCATATATGTGTTCTAAGGTTGTAAAAAAAAAATTGTAGTGATTCAATCATGCATATATGTGTTCTAAGGTTGTCAAAAAAAAATTGTATTGATTCAATCTTGCATATATGTTTTTTAAGGCAGTCAAAAAATATTCATAGTGATTCAATCCTGCATACTTGTGTTCTAAGGATGAAAAAAAAATCATAGTAATTCAATCATGCAAATATGTGTTTTAAGGTTGTCAACAAAAATTTATAGTGATTCAGTCTTGCATATATGTGTTCTGATTTTTGTCAAAAAAACTATATGTGTTCTGAGGCTGTCAAAAAAAATTTATAGTGATTCATTCATGCATATATGTTTCCTAAGGCAGTCAAAAAAATTTTGTAGTGATTAAATCATGATGATATGTGTTCTAAGGGTATCAAAAAAATTTATAGTGATTTAATCATACATATATGTGTTCTAATGCCCTAAAAAAAATTATAGTGAATCAATCACACATATATGTGGTCAAATGCTCTAAAAAAAACTTGTAGTGATTCAATCACGCATATATGTGTTATGAGGCTGTCAACAAAACATCATAGTGATTCAATCATACATACATGTGTTCTAAGGTTGTCAAAAAAAATGATGGTTTTTCAATCATGCATATATTTGTTCTAAGGCTGTCAAAAAAAAATCATAGTGATTAAATCATGCTTACATGTGTTCTACGTCTATCAAAAAAATTTTATAGTGATGCAATCATGCATATATGTGTTCTAAGGCTATCAAAAAAAATTTATAGTGATTCAATCATGCAAATATATGTTCTAAAGTTGTCAAAAAAAAATCATAGTGATTCAATAATCTATATATGTGGTCTAAGGGTGCAAAAAAAATTCACAGTGATTCAATCATGCATATATGTGTTTTAAGGCTGTCAAAAAAAATCTATATTGATTCAATCATTCATATATGTGTTCTAAGTTTGTCAAAAAAAATTTATAGTGATTAAATCAAGTTGAAATTTGTTCTAAGGCTGTCAAAAAAAACTCATAGTGATTCAATCATGCATATATGTGTTCTAAGGTTGTCAAAAAATTCCATAGTGATTCAATCTAGCATATATGTGTTCTAAGGTTATCAAAACAATTTCATAGTGACCCATTCATGGTGATATGTTTTCTAAGGTTGTCAAAAAAAATTAAAGTGATTCAATCATGCATATATGTGCTCTGATGTTGTAAAAAATTTTTATAGGGATTCAATACTCCATAAAAGTGTTCTAAGGCTGTAAAAAAGAAATCATAGTGATTCAGTCAGAGAGATATGTGTTCTAAGGGTGTCAAAAAAAATGGTAGTGATTCAATCACGCATATATGTGTTGTAATGCTCTAAAAAAAATTTGTAGTGATATAATCACGCATATATGTGTTCTACGGCTGTCAAAAAATATTCACAGTGATTCAATCATCTATATATGTGTTCTAAGGCTGCAAAAACATTTCTTAGAGATTCAATCATGCAAATATGTGTTTTAAGGCTGTCAAAAAAATTTCATAGTGATTCAATCATTCATATATGTGTGCTAAGGCTGTCAAAGAAATTTTATAGTGATTCAATCATGCATATATGTGTTCTAAGGCTGTCAAAAAAAATTCATAGTGATTCAATCATGCTTATATGTAGTCTAAGGGTGTCAAAAAAATCTCATAGTACTTCAATAATGCATATATGTGTTCTACGTCTGTCAAAAAAAATTTATAATGATTCAATCATGCAGATATGTGTTCTAAGGTTGTAAAAAAAAATTAAAGTAATTCAATCATTCCTATCTGTGTTCAAATGCTCTAAAAAAATTTTTGTAGTGATTGAATCATGCATATATGTGTTCTAAGGCTGTCAAAAAAATCATAGTGATTAAATCTTGCATATAGGTGTTCTAAGGATGTAAAAAAATTTCATGGTGATTCAATCATGCATATATATGTTCTAAGGCTGCCAAAAAAAATTTATAGTGATTCAATCAAGCAGTTATGTGTTCTAAGGTTGTTGAAAAAATTTATAGTGATTCAATCATGCATATGCGTGTTCTAATGCTATCAAGAAAAAATTATAGCCATTCAATCATGTGTATATGTGTTCTAAGGTGGTAAAAAAAAATCCTAGTGATTAGATCATGCTTATATGTGTTATAAGGTTGTCTAAAAAAATTTGTATGGATTCAATCATCTATATATATGTTCTAAGGCTGTCAGAAAAATCTCATAGTGATTCAATCATTCATATACGTGTTCATTGTTTTTTAAAAAAAAAATCATAGTGCTTCAATCATTCATATACGTGTTCTAAAGCCGTAAAAAAAAATTCATAGTGATTCAATCATGAATATATGTGTTCTGTGGTTGTCAAAAGAATTCCATAGTGACTTAATCATGCATATATGTGTTCTAAGGCTGTCAAAAAAAATTCATAGTGATTCAATCATGCATATATGTGTTCTAAGGCTGTCAAAAAACATTCATAGTGTTTCAATCAGGCGTATTTGTGTTCTACGGCTCTCAAAAAAAATCATACTGACTCAATCATGCAGATATGTGTTCTATGGTTGTCAAAAAACATTTATAGTGACTCAATCATTAATATATGTATTTTGGGGCTGTCCAAAAATTTTTGTAGTGATTTAATCATGCATATATGTGTTCAAAGGTTGCAAAAGAAATTCATAGTGATCCAATCATGCATATATATGTTCTAATGCTAGCAAAAAGATTTTTATAGTGAATCAATCATGGACATATATGTTCTAAAGTTGTCAAATAAAATATATAATGATGCATTCATGCATAAATGTGTTCTAATGCCCTCAAAAAAAATTTCTAGTGATTCAATCTCGCATATATGTGTTCTAAGGCAGTAAAAACAAAATCGTAGTGACTCAATCATGCATATATGTGTTCTAAGGATGAAAAAAAAAATCATAGTGATTCAATCATGCATATATATGTTCAAATCCTATAAAAAAAAATTCAAAGTGATTCAATCATGCAGATATGTGTTCTAAGGCTGTCAAAAAAATTTCATAGTGATTTAATCATGCAAATATATACTCTAAGGTTGTCAAAAAAAGTTATACAGATTCAATCGTGCATATATGTGTTCTAAGGGTGTCAAAAAAAATTCATAGTGATTTAATCATGCATATATGTGTTTTAAGTCTGTAAAAAAAAATCAGTGTGATTCAATCCTGCTTATATGTGTTTTAAGTCTGTCAAAAAAAATCAGCGTGATTCAATCCTGCATATATGTGTTCTAAGTTTATCAAACAAAGATCATAGTTATTGAATCATTCAGATATGTGTTCTAAGGTTGTCAAAAAAAATTATAGTGATTCATTCATGCATATATGTGTTTTGAGGTCGTAAAAAAAAATTTATAGATGTTTAATGATGCATATATGTGTTCTAAGGCTGTCAAAAAAATTTCATAGTGATTCAATCAAGCATATATCTATTCTATGGCTGTTAAAAAAATTTCACAGTGATTCAATCATGCAGATATGTGTTCTAAGGTTGTCAAAAAAAATTATAGTCATTCAACCAAGCATATATGTGTTATAATGCTCACAAAAAAAAAATGTAGGATTCAATCATGCTTATATGTGTTCTAAGGCTGACAAAAAAAAATTATAGTGATTCAATCATGCATATTTATCTTCTAAGGCTATCACAAAATTTTCATAGTGATTCAATCATGCATAGACATGTTCTATGAATGTTAAAAAAAATTCACAGTGATTCAATCCTGCATATATGTGTTCTAAGACTGTCAAAAAAAATCATAGTGATTCAATCATGCATATATGTGTTCTAAGGCTGTCGAAAAAATTCCATAGCGATTCAATCATGCATATATGTGTTCTAAGGCTATCAAAAAAATTTTAAAGTAATTTAATCAAGCCAATATGTGTCCTAAGCGTGTTAAAAAAAATTCATAGTGACTCAATCCTGCATATATGGGTTCAAAGGCTATCAACAAAAATTCATAGTGATTCAATCATGCAGATATGTGTTCTAAGGTTGTCAAAAAAGATTATAGTAAATCAATCATGCATATATGTGTACTAATGCTCTCAAATAAAGATTATAGTGATTCATTCAAGCAGATATGTGTTCTAAGGTTGTCAAAAAAATTTCATCGTGAATCAATCATGCATATATGTGTACTAATGATCTCAAACAAAAATTATATTGATTCAATCAAGCTGATATGTGTTCTAAGGTTGTCAAAAAAAAATTATAGAGGTTCAATCATGCATATATTTATTCTAAGGCTATCCAAAAAAATTCATAGTGATTCAATCATGCATATATGTCTTCTATGGCTATTCAAAAAATTTGTAGTGATTCAATCATGCAGATACGTGTTCAAAGGTTGTCAAAAATTTTTTATTGTGATTCATTCATGCATATATGTGTTCTAATGCTCTCAAAAACAAATTTGTAGTGATTCAATAACACATATATGTGTTCTAAGGTTGTCAAAAAGAATTCATAGTGATTCAATCATGCATATATGTGTTCTATGGCTGTGAAAAAAGTTTCATAGTGATTCAAACATACATATATGTGTTCTAAGGCTGTCAAAAAAATTCACAGCGATTCAATCATGCATATGTGTGTTCTAAGGCTGTCAAAAAAATTACATAGTAATTTAACGAAGCTTATATGAGTTCTAAGGGTGTCAAAAAAAATTCATAGTGATTCAATTATGCATATATGTGTTCAAAGACTGTCAAAAAAAAATTCTGGTGATTCAATCATGCAGATATGTGTTCTAAGGTTTGCAACAAAAATTATAGTGATTCGATCATGCATATATGGTCTCTAAGGCTGTCAAAAAAATTTCATAGTGATTAAATCTTGCATATATGTGATCTAAAACTGTAAAAAAAAATCATAGTGATTCAATCCGACATATATGTGTTCTAAGGCTGTCAAAAAAAATTCATAGTGATTAAACCATACACATGTGTGTGCTAAGGCAGTCAAAAAATTCACAGCAATTCAATCATGCATATATGTGTTCTAATGCTATCAAAAGAAATTTAAAGTAATTTAATAAAGCCTATATGTGTCCTAAGGGTGTCAAAAAATTTCATAGTGATTCAATTCTGCATATATGGGTTCAAAGGCTATCAAAAAAAATTCATAGTGATTCAATCATGCAGATATGTGTGCTAAGGTTGTCAAAAAAAAGTTATAGTGAATCAATCATGCATATATGAGTACCAATGCTCTCAAAAAAAAATTATAGTGATTCAATTCTGCATATATGGGTTCAAAGACTATAAAAAAAATTGCATAGTGATTCAATCAAGTAGATATGTGTTCTAAGGTTGTCAAAAAAAAAATATATAGTGAATCAATCATGCATATATGTGTATAATGCTCTCAAACAAAAATTATAGTGATTCAATCAAGCAGATATGTGTTTTATGGCTATTAAAAAAATTTGTAGTGATTCAATCATGCAGATATGTGTTCAAAGGTTGTCAAAAAAAATTTATAGTGATTCATCCATGCATATATGTGTTCTAATGTTCTCAAAAACAAATTTGTAGTGATTCAATTATGCATATATGTGTTCTAAGGACATCAAAAAAATTTTGTAGTGATTAAATCTTGCATATATGTGATCTAAAACTGTCAAAAAAAATTCATAGTGATTCAATCATATATAGATGTGTTCTATGGATGTTAAAAAAATTTCACAGTGATTCAATTCGACATATATGTGTTCTAAGGCTGTAAAAAAAAACTCATAGTGATTCAAGCATACACATATGTGTGCTAAGGCAGTCAAAAAATTCACAGCAATTCAATCATACATATATGTGTTCTAATGCTATAAAAAAAAATTTAAAGTAATTTAATCAAGCCTATATGTGTCCTAAGAGTAAAAAAAAATTCATAGTGATTCAATCCTGCATATATGGGTTCAAAGGCTATCAAAAAAATTTCATAGTGATTCAATCATGCAGATATGTGTGTTAAGGTTGTCAAAAAAATTTATAGTGAATCAATCATGCATATATGTGTACTAATGCTCTCAAAAAAATTTTATAGTGATTTAATCCTGCATATATGGGTTCAAAGGCTATCAAAAAAATTGCATAGTGATTCAATCAAGCAGATATGTGTTCTAAGGTTGTCAAAAAAGTGAATCAATCATGCATATATGTGTACTAATGCTCTCAAACAAAAATTATAGTGATTCAATCAAGCAGATATGTGTTTTATGGCTATTAAAAAAATTTGTAGTGATTCAATCATGCAGATATGTGTTCAAAGGTTGTCAAAAAAAATTTATAGTGATTCATCCATGCATATATGTGTTCTAATGCTCTCAAAAACAAATTTGTAGTGATTCAATTACGCATATATGTGTTCTAAGGCTGTAAAAAAAAAATCATAATGATTCAATCATGCATATATGTGTTTTATGGCTGTGAAAAAAGTTTCATAGTGATTCCAACATCCATATATGTGTTCTAAGGCTCTCAAAAAAATTCACAGCCATTCAATCATGCATATATGTGTTCTAAGGCTGTCAAAAAATTTTCATAGTAATTTAACGAAGTCTATAAGTGTTCTGAGGGTGTCAAAAAAAAATTCATAGTGATTAAATTATGCATATATGTGTTTAAAGGCTGTTAAAAAAAAATCTGGTGATTCAATCATGCAGATATGTGTTCTAAGGTACTAAAAAAAAATATAGTGATTCGACCATGCATATATGTGTTATAAGGCTATAAAAAAAATTAAAGTAACTTAATCAAGCCAATAGGTGTCCCAAGGGTGTCAAAAAAATTTCAAAGTGATTCAATCCTCCATATATGGGTTCAAAGGCTATCAAAAAAATTACATAGTGATTTAATCATGCAAATATGTGTTCTAAGGTTGTCAAAAAAAAATTATAGTGAATCAATCATGCATATATGTGTACTAATGCTCTAAAAAAAAAATTATAGTTATTCAATCCTGCATATATGGGTTCAATGGCTATCAAAAAAATTTATAGTGATTCAACCAAGCATATATGAGTTATAATGCTCTCAAAAAAAAATTGTAGGATTCAATCATGCATATTTGTGTTCTAAGGCTGACAAAAAAAAATTATAGTGATTCAATCATGCATATTTAAGTTCTAAGGCCATCACAAAATTTTCATAGAGATTCAATCATGCATAGACGTGTTCTATGGCTGTTAAAAAAATTTCACAGTGATTCAATCCTGCATATATGTGTTCTAAAGCTATAAAAAAAATCATAGTGATTCAATCATGCATATATGTATGCTAAAAGAGTAAAAAAAAATCATAGCGATTCAATCATGCATATATGTGTTCTAAGGCTGTCAAAAAAAATTTAAAGTAATTTAATCAAGCCAATATGTGTCCTAAAGGTGTCAAAAAATTTTCACAGTGATTCAATTTTGCATATATGGGTTGAAAGGTTATCAAAAAATTTTCATTGTGATTCAATCATGCAGATATGTGTTCTAAGGTTGTCAAAAAAAATTATAGTCAATCAATCATGCATATATGTGTACTAATGCTCTCAAAAAAAAAATATACTGATTCTATCAAGCAGATATGTGTTCTAAGGTTGTCAAATTTTTTTTATAGTGAATCAATCATGCATATATGTGTACTAATGCTTTCAAACAAAAATTATAGTGATTCAATAAAGCTGATATGTGTTCTAAGGTTGTCAAAAAAAATTATAGAGGTTCAATCATGCATATATTTATTCTAAGGCTATCAAAAAAAATTTATAGTGATTCAATCATGCATATATGTCTTCTATGGCTATGAAAAAAATTTGTAGTGATTCATTCATGCATATATGTGTTCTAATGCTCTCAAAAACAAAATTGTAGTGATTCAATAACACATATTTGTGTTCTAAGGTAGTAAAAAAAATTCATAGTGATTCAATCATGAATATATGTGTTCTATGGCTGTGAAAAAAGTTTCATAGTGATTCAAACATACATATATGTGTTCTAAGGCTGTCAAAAAAATTCACAGTGATTCAATCATGCATATATGTGTTCTAAGGCTGTCAAAAAAAATTAATAGTAATTTAACGAAGCTTATATGTGTTATAAGGGTGTAAAAAAAAAATCATAGTGATTCAATTATGCATATATGTGTTCAAAGGCTGTAAAAAAACAATTCTGGTGATTCAATCATGCAGATATGTGTTCGAAGGTTGTCAACAAAAATTATAGTGATTCGATCATGCATATATGGTTTCTAAGGCTGTCAAAAAAAATTCATAGTGATTACTTGTATATATGTAATCTAAAACTTTCAAAAAATTTCATAGTGATTCAGTCATCTATAGATGTGTTCTATGGCTGTTAAAAAAAATTCACAATGATTCAATCCAACATATATGTGTTCTAAGGCTGTCAAAAAAAATTCATAGTGATTCAATCATACATATAAGTGTGCTAAGGCAGTAAAAAAATTCACAGCAATTCAATCATGCATATATGTGTTCTAAGGCTATCAAAAAAAATTTAAAGTAATTTAATCAAGCCTATATGTGTCCCAAGGGTGTAAAAAAAAATTTATAGTGATTCAATCCTGCATATATGGGTTCAAAGGCTATCAAAAAAATTTCATAGTGATTCAATTCTGCATATATAGGTTCTAAGGCTAGCAAAAAAATTTCATAGTGATTCAATCATGCATATATGTGTTCAAAGGTTGTCAAAAAAAAAGTATTGATTCAATCATGCATATATGTGTTCTAAGGCAGTCAAAAAATATTCATAGTGATTCGACCCTGCATATATGTGTTCTAAGGCTGTAAAAAAAAATCATAGTGATTCAATCAAGCAGATATGTGTTTTAAGGTTGTCAACAAAAAATTATAGTGATTCAATCTTGCATATATATGTTCTGATGTTGTCAAAAAAAATTTATAGATATTTAATAGAGCATGTATGTGTTCTTAGGCTGTCAAAAAAATATATAGTGATTAAATCATGCATATATGTATCCTAAGGCTATAAAAAAAAATTTAAATCATGATGATATGTGTTCTAAGGTTGTCAAAAAAATTTCATAGTGAATCAATCATGCATATATGTGTACTAATGATCTCAAACAAAAATTATAGTGATTCAATCAAGCTGATATGTGTTCTAAGGTTGTCAAAAAAAAATTATAGAGGTTCAATCATGCATATATGTGTTCTAAGGCTATCAAAAAAAATTCATAGTGATTCAATCATACATATAAGTGTGCTAAGGCAGTAAAAAAATTCACAGCAATTCAATCATGCATATATGTGTTCTAAGGCTATCAAAAAAAATTTAAAGTAATTTAATCAAGCCTATATGTGTCCCAAGGGTGTAAAAAAAAATTTATAGTGATTCAATCCTGCATATATGGGTTCAAAGGCTATCAAAAAAATTTCATAGTGATTCAATTCTTCATATATAGGTTCTAAGGCTAGCAAAAAAATTTCATAGTGATTCAATCATGCATATATGTGTTCAAAGGTTGTCAAAAAAAAAGTATTGATTCAATCATGCATATATGTGTTCTAAGGCAGTCAAAAAATATTCATAGTGATTCGACCCTGCATATATGTGTTCTAAGGCTGTAAAAAAAAATCATAGTGATTCAATCAAGCAGATATGTGTTTTAAGGTTGTCAACAAAAAATTATAGTGATTCAATCTTGCATATATGTGTTCTGATGTTGTCAAAAAAAATTTATAGATATTTAATAGAGCATGTATGTGTTCTTAGGCTGTCAAAAAAAATATATAGTGATTAAATCATGCATATATGTATCCTAAGGCTATAAAAAAAAATTTAAATCATGATGATATGTGTTCTAAGGTTGTCAAAAAAATTTCATAGTGAATCAATCATGCATATATGTGTAGTAATGATCTCAAACAAAAATTATAGTGATTCAATCAAGCTGATATGTGTTCTGATGTTGTCAAAAAAAATTTATAGATATTTAATAGAGCATGTATGTGTTCTTAGGCTGTCAAAAAAAATATATAGTGATTAAATCATGCATATATGTATCCTAAGGCTATAAAAAAAAAATTCATAGTGAATCAATCATGCATATATGTGTACTAATGATCTCAAACAAAAATTATAGTGATTCAATCAAGCTGATATGTGTTCTAAGGTTGTCAAAAAAAAATTATAGAGGTTCAATCATGCATATATGTGTTCTAAGGCTATCAAAAAAAATTCATAGTGATTCAATCATACATATAAGTGTGCTAAGGCAGTAAAAAAATCATAGTGATTAAATCTTGTTTATTAGTGTTTTGAGGCTATCAAAAAATATTCATAGTGATTTAATCATAAGTATTTGTGTTCTAAGACTGTCAAAAAAAAATTGTAGCAATTCAATCATGCATATATGTGTTCTACGGTTGTCAAAAAAAATTTATAGTGATTCAATCATTTATATATATGTTCTAAGGCTACAAAAATAATTTTATTGTTATTCAATCATGCATATATGTGTTTTAAGGCTGTCAAAAAAAATTTATAGTGATTAAATCATACATATATATGTTTGAAGGCTGTAAAAAAATATTCATATTGATTCAATACTGCATATATGTGCTATAGGGCTACCAAAAAAAAATCATAGTGATTCAATCATGCATATATGTGTTCTAAGTTTGCAAAAAAATTTATAGAGATTAAATCATGCATATATGTGTTCTAAGGCTGTCAAAAAAAATTCATAGCGATTCAATCATGCGTATAGATGTTGAGGCTCTTGAAAAAAAATCATAGTGATTCAATCAAGCATATATGTGTTCTAAGGTTGTTAAAAAAATTCCATAGTGATTAAATCATGCTTATATGTGCTCTAAGGATGTCACAAAAATTTCATAGTGATTAATCATGCATATATGTGTTCTAAGGCTGTCAAAAAAATCTCATAGTGATTTAATCATGCATATATGTGTTCTATGGTTGTTAAAAAAAAATTGTAGTGATTCAATCATTTATATATATTTTCTAAGGTTGTTAAAAAAAATTCATAGCGATTCAATCATGCATATATTTGTTCTAAGGCTGACAACAAAATTCCATAGTGATTCAATCATGCATATATGTGTTCTAAGGCTGTCAAAAAAAATTCATAGTGATTCAATACTGCATATATGTATTCTAAGGTTGTCAAAAAAATTCATACTCATTCAATCCTGCAGATATGTGTTCTAAGGCTGTCAAAAAAACTTCTTAGTGATTGAATCATGCATATATGTGTTCTAAGGCTGTAAAAAAAAATTCATAGTGATTCAATAAAGCATATATATGTGTTCTAAGACTGTAAAAAAAAATTGTACGGATTCAATCATGCATGTACTTGTACAACGACTCTCTAAAAAATCTCAGAGTGATTCAATCATGCATATATGTGTTCTATGGTTGTCAAAAAAAATTCATAGTGATTCAATCATTCATATATGTGTTCTAAGGGTGCAAGAAAAATTCATAGTTATCCAATCAAACATATATGTGTTCTAAGGCAGTCAAATTTTTTTTAAAGGATTCAATCATGCATATATATGTTCTAAGGTTGTCACAAAAAATTCATAGTGATTAAATCAGGCTTATATGTGTTTAAACGCTGTCAAAAAAAAATCATAGTTACTAAATCATACATATTTGTGTTCTAAGGCTGTCAAAAAAATTTCATTGTGATCCAATCCATCATATATGTGTTCTAAGGCTGTCAAAAAAAAATCCGAGTGACTCAATCATGCATATATGTGTTCTAAGGTTGCAAAAAAAGTTCATACTGATTCAATCACGCATATATGTTTTATGATGCTGTCGAAAAGATTTCATGGTGATTAAATCATGCATATATATATATTCTAAAGCTCTAAAAAAATTTCATAGTGATTCAATCACGCATATATGTGTTCTAAAGCTGTCAAAAAAAAAATTATAGTGATTAAATCATGCTTATATGTGTTCTAAGGCTGTCAAAAAAACTTTATAGTGAATCAATCCTGCATATAGGTGTTTTAAAACTATCAAAAAAATTTTATAGTGATTCAATCATGCATATATGCTTTCTAAGGCTCTCAAAAAAATTTCATAGTGATTCAGTCATGCATATATGTGTTTTAAGGCTCTCAAAATTTTTTTATAGAGATTAAATCATGCTTATATGTGTTCCAAGGCTATAAAAAAAAATCATAGTGATTCAATCATGTATATATATGTTCTAAGTTGTCAAAAAAATTATAGTGATTAAATCTTGTATATTTGTGTTCTAAGGCTGCCAAAAAAAAATTATAGTGATTCAATCCTATATATATGTGTTTTAAGGGTGTCAAAAAAAATCACAGTGATTCAATCATGCATATATGTGTTCTAAGGCTGTCAAAAAAAAATTTAATGGATTCAATCGTGCATATATGTGTTCTAAGGCTGTCAAAAAAATCTCATAGTGTTTCAATCATACAAATATGTGTTCTATGGTTGTCAAAAAAAAATCATAGTGATTCAGTCATTCATATATGTGTTATATGGTGTAAAAAAAATCATAGTGATTCAATCATGCATATATGTGTTCTAAGGCTACCAAAAAAATTTTATAGTGATTAAATCATGCATATATATGTTTTGAGGCTGTCAAAAAAAATCATAGTGATTCAATCATGCATATATTTGTTCTAAGGGGGTCAAAAAAATTTATAGTGATTCAATCATGCATAAATATGTTCTGTGGCTGTCAAAAAAAATCATAGTGATTCAATCATGCATATATTTGTTCTAGGGGGGTCAAAAAAATTTATATTGATTCAATCATGCAGATATGTGTTCTAAGGTTGTCAAAATAATTTCATAGTGATTAAATCTTGTTTATATGTGTTCTAAGGGTGTAAAAAAAAATTCACATTGACTCAATCATGCATATATGTGTTCTAAGGCTGTCAAAGAAAAATTGTATGGATTCAATCATAAATATATGTGTTCTAAAGTTGTCCTAAAAATCTCATAGTCACTTAATCTTTCATATATGTGTTCTATGGTTGTCAAAAAAATTTGATTGTGATTCCATCACTCTTATATATGTTCTAAGGTTTTCAAACAAATTTTATAGTGATTCAATCTTGCACTTATGTGTTCTATGGCTGTTAAAAAAAATCCATAGTGATTCAATCATGTATATATGTGTTCTAAGCTGTCAAAAAAATTTCATAGTGATTCAATCATGCATATATGTGTTCTAAGGCTGTCGAAAAAATTCCATAGTGATTCAATCCTCCTTATATGTATTCTAAGGCCGTCAAAAAATTTCATTGTGAGTCACTGCTGCATATATGTGTTCTTAGGCTCTCAAAAAAAATTCATAGTGATTCAATCTTGCATATATGTTTTCATAGGTTGTCAAACAAATTTCATAGTGATTCAATCATGCATATATTTGTTCTAAGGCTGTAAAAAAAAACTTATAGTGATTCAATCATGCTTATATGTGTTCTATGGTTGTCAAAAAAAATTCATAGTGATTCAATCATTCATGATTTTTTTTGCTGCAAAAGAATTTCATAGTGATTCAATCAAGCAAAAATGTCTTCTAAGGCTGTCAAAAAAATTTCATAGAGATTCAGTGATACATATATGTGTTCTGTGGCTGTTAAAAACATTTCATAGTGATTCAATCATGCAGATATGTGTTCTAAGGTTGTCAAAAAAAATTTACTGAGATTCCATCATGCATATATGTGTTCTAATGCTCCGAAAAACAAATTTGTAGTGATTCAATCTTGCATATATCTGTTCTAAGGCTGTCAAAAAAATTTCATAGTGATCTTATCATCCATATAAGTGTTCTAAGGCTGTCAAAGAATTTTCATATTGATTCAATCACGATGATATGTATTCTAAGGTTGTCAAAAAAAAATTATAGTGATTCAATCACACATATATGTGTTCTAATTCTGTCAAAAAAAAATTGTAAAGATTCAATCAATCATATATGTGTTCTATGGCTGTTAAAAAAATTTCATAGTGAGCCAATCATTCATATATATGTTCTAAGGTGGTAAAAAAAAATTCATAGTGATTCAATCATAAATATAGGTGTTTTAAGGCTGCAAAAAAATTTCATAGTGATTCAATCATGCATATATGTGATCTAAGGCTGTCAAAAAAAATTTATATTGATTCAATCATCCATATATTTGATCTAAGAGTGTCAAAAAAAATATATTGATTCAATCATGCATATATGTGTCCTAAGGCTGTCAAAAAAATCTCATAGTGATTTAATCATTCATATAAGTGTTCTATGGGGGTCAAAGAAATTTTTTAGTGATTCAAACATTCATATATATGTTCTAAGGCTGCAAAAAAAAATTATAGTGATTCAATCATGCATATATGTGTTCTATGGGAGTCAAAAAATTTCATAGTGACTCAATCATGTAGATATGTGTTCTAAGGTTGTCAAAAAACATTTATAGTGATTCAATAAAGCATATATGTGTTCTGATGTGGTCAAAAAACTTTTATAAAATTCAATTATGCATATATGTCTTCTAAGGCTGTAAAAAAAAATCATAGTGATTCCATCATGCATATATGTGTTCTACGACTAAAAAAAAAATTTATAGTGATTCATTCATACAGATTTGTGTTCTAAGGTTGCCAAAAAAAGTTTATAGTGATTCAGTCATCCACATATGTGTTCTAATGCTCGCAAAAAAAAAATAGTGATTCAATCATGCATATATGTGTTCTAAGGTTGCCAAAAAAAATTCATAGAGATTCATTCACACATATATATGTTCTAAGGCTACAAAAAAAATTCATAGTAATTCAATCTTGCAAATCTCTATTCTAAGGTTGTAAAAAAAAATCTATTTTGATTCAATCATGCATATATGTATTCTAAGGTTGTCAAAAAAAATTCATAGTGATTAAATCTTGCTTATATGTGTTCTAAGGATGTCAAAAAAATTTCATAGTGATTCAATCATGCATATATGTGTTCTATGCAATAAAAAAAAATCATAGTGATTGAATCAGTCAGGTATGTGTTCTAAGGTTGACAAACAAAATTTATAGTGATTCAATCATGCATGTATTTGTTCTAATGCACTCAAAAAAAAAATTTGCTGATTCAATCATGCATATATGTGTTCTGAGGCAGTCAAAAAAAATTTATAGTGATTCAATCTTGCATATATGTATTCTAAAACTACAAATAAAATTCATAGTGATTCATTCATGCATATATGTATTCTCAGGCTGTCAAAAAAAATTATAGTGATTAAATCAGTTTTATATGTGTTCTAAGGCTATAAAAAAAATTCATAGTGATTCAATCATGCATATATCTGTTCTAAGGATGTCAAAAAATTTATAATGATTCCATAATGCATATATGTGTTCCAATGCTCTTAAAAAAATGTATTGATTCAGTCATGCATATATGTGTTCTAAGACTGTCCAAAAAAATTCATAGTGATTTAATCATGCAGATTTATGTTCTAACGATGCAAAAAAAAATTCATAGTGATCCAATCATGCTTATATATGTTCTAAGGCTGGCAAAAAAAATCATAGTGATTCAATCATGGAGATATGTGTTCTAATGTTGTCAAAAAAAATATATAGTGATTCATTCATGCATAGATTTGCTCTAATGCTCTCAAAAAAATTTTCTAGTGATTCAATCATGCATATATGTGTGCTAAGGCTGTCTAAAAAAATTCATAGTGATTCAAACTTGCATGTATGTGTTCAAAGGCTTTCAAAAAAAATTCATAGTGATTAAATCATGCTTATAAGTGTTCTAAGGCAATCAAAAAAATTTCAAAGTGATTTAATCATGCATATCTGTGTTCTAAGCCTGTCAAAAAAAGTTTATAGGGATTGAATCATGCATATCTGTGTTCTAGAGCTGTCACAAAAAACTTTATCGATTTAATATTGCATATATGTGTTCTAAGGGTATCAAAAAAATCTCATAGTGATTCAATCATGGATATATGTGTTCTACAGTTGTCTAAAATTTTTTATAGTGATTCAATCATACGTATATGTGTTCTAAGGCTGTCAAAAAAAAAATCATAATGATTCAGTCATGCATATATGTGTTGTAAGGCTGTCAAAAAAAATCATAGTGATTAAATCATGATGATATCAGTTCTAAGGTTGTCCAAAAAAATTATAGTGATTCATTCATTCATTCATATATGTGTTCTAATGCTCTCAAAAAAATAATAGTGATTTAATCACGCATATATGTGTTTTGTGGCTATCAAAAAAATTTCATAGTGATTTAATCATGCATGTAAGTGTTTTAAGGCCGCAAAAAAATTTCATTGTGATTCAATCATGCATATATGTGTTCTATGGCTGTCAAAAAAAATCCATAGTGATTCAATCAAGCAGATGTGTTCTTAGGTTGTCAAAAAAAATTATAGTGATTCAATCATGAATATATGTGTTCAACTACACTAAAAAATTTTTATGGTTATTCAATCATGCATATATGTGTTCTAAGGCTGTCAAAAAAAAAATCATATTGATTCAATCATGCATATATGAGTTTCAAGGCCGTAAAAAAAAATTATAGTGATTAAATCATGGATATATGTTTTCTAAGGAGGTAAAAAAAAATCATAGTGATTCAATCTTGAATATATGTGTTCAAAGGCTTTCAAAAAAAATTCATAGTGATTAAATAATCCTTATAAGTGTTCTAAGGCTATTTAAAAAATTTTAGAGTGATTCAATCCTGCATATCTGTGTTCTAAGGCTGTGAAAAAAAAATTATAGTGATTCAATCATGCATATATGTGTTCTACGGTTGTCAAAATTTTTTTATAGTGGTTCAATCATTCATATATATGTTCTAAGGCTGGCAAAAAAATTGTATTGTGACTCAATCATGCATATATGTGTTTTAAGGCAGTAAAAAAAATCCATTATGATTCGATCATGCATATATGTGTTCTGAGGCAGTAAAAAAAAATTCGTAGTGATTCAATCCTGTATATATGTGTTCTAAGTCTTTCAAAAAAAAATCATAGTGTCTCAATGATGCATATATGTGTTCTATGACTAAAAAATATTTCATAGTGATTCAATTATGCAGGTATGTGTTCTAAAGTTTTCAAAAAAAAATTATATTGATTCAATCATACATATATGTGTTCAGTTGTTGCCAAAAAAAATTTATAAAGATTCAATCATGTATATAGGTGTTCTAAGGCTTTCAAAAAAAATTCAGAGTGATTCAATCATGCATAGATGTGTTCCAAAGCTCTAAAAAAAAATTCATATTGATTCAATCATGCAGATATGTGTTCTAAGGTTGTCAAAAAAAATTATAGTGACTCAGTCATGCATATGTGTGTTCTAATGTTCTCAAAAAAAATTATAGTGATTCAATCATGCATATATGTGTTCTAAGACTACGAAAAAAATTGATAGTGATTCAATCATGCTTATATGTGTTATAAGGCAGTCAAATTTTTTTTATAGTAATTCAAACATGCATATATGTGTTCTAAGGCTGTCAAAAAAATTCATAGTGATTCAATCATGCAAATATGGGTTCTAAGGCTGTTAAAAAAATTTCATAGTGATTCAATCATGCAAATATGGGTTCTAAGGCTGTCAAAAAAATTCATAGTGATTCAATCATGCAAATATGGGTTCTAAGGCAGTTAAAAAAAAATCATAGTGATTCAATCATGCTTATATGTGTTCAAAGGCAGTCAAAAAATTTTTATATTGATTTAATCATGCATATATGTGTTCTAAGGCTGTCAAAAAAATCTCATAGTGATTCAATCATGCATATATGTGTTCTATGGTGGTCAAAAAATTTTTATAGTGATTCAATCATTCATATATATGTTCTAAGGCTGGAAAAAAAATTCATAGTGATTCAATCACGCATATATGTGGTCTACGGCTTTCAAAAATATTTCATAGTGACTCAATCATGCAGATATGTGTTCTATGGTTGTCAAAACAAATTTATAGTGATTCAATCAAGCATATATGTGTTCTGATGATGTCAAAAAACTTTTATAAAGATTCAATCTAGCATATATGTGTTCTAAGGCTGTCAAAAAAAATCATAGTGATTCAATCATGCTTATATGTGTTCTAAGGCAATCAAAAAAAATTCATAGTCTTTCATTCATGTAGAAATGTGTTCTAAGGTTGTCAATTTTTTTTTATAGTGATTCAATCATGTAGATATGTGTTTTAATGCGCGCAAAATTTTTTTATAGAGATTCAATCACGCATATGTGTATTCTAAGGTTTTCAAAAAAAATTCATAGTGATTCAATCATACATATATATGTTCTAAGGGTACAAAAAAAAATCATAGTGATTCAATCTTGCATATTTGTGTTATAAGGCAGTCAAAAAAAAGTTATTTTCATTCAATCATGCATATATGTAATCTAAGGCTTTCAAAAAAAAATCATAGTGATTAAATCTTGCTTATATGTATTGTAAGGCTGTCAAAAAAATTTCATAGTGATTCAATCATGCATATATGTGTTCTATGGCAGTAAAAGAAAATTTATAGTGATTGAATCATGCAGGTATGTGTTCTGAGGTTGTCAAAAAAAATTTATAGTGATTCAATCCTACATATATGTGTTCTAATGCTCTAAAAAAAAATCTACTAATTCAATCATGTATATATGTGTTCTAAGGCTGCTAAAGAAAGTTTATAGTGATTAAATCATGCATATAAATTTTTTAAGGCTGTAAAAAAAAATTCATAATGACGCAATAATGCGTATCTGTGTTCTAAGGCTGTCAAAAAAATTTTATAGTTATTCAATCCTGCATATATGTGTTCTAAGGTTGTCAAAAAAATTTTATAGAGATTCAATCATGCATATATCTATTTTAATGCTCTTAAAAAAAATTATAGTGATTCAATCTTGCATATATGTGTTCTAAGACTGTCCAAAAACTTTCATAGTGATTCAATCTTGCAGATTTGTGTTCTAAGGCTGCAAAAAAAATTCATAGTGATCCAATCATGTATATATGTGTTCTAAGGTTGTCAAAAAAAATCATAGTGATTCAATCATGGAGATATGTGTTCTAAGGTTGTCGAAAAAAATATATAGTGATTCATTCATGCATATATTTCATTTAATGCTCTACAAAAAATGTCATAGTGATTCAAACATGCAGATATGTATTCTAACGCTGTCAAAACAAATTCATAGTGATTCAATCATGCAGATTTGTGTTCTAAGGTTGTCAAAAAAATTTATACAGATTCAATCATGCATATATGTGTTCTAAGGCTGTCAAAAAAATTTAACTGTGATCCAATCATGCATATGTGTTTTGAGTCTCTCAAAAAAATTCATAGTGATTCAATCCAACATATATGTATTCTAAGGCTTTCAAAAAAAGTGCATAGTGATTCAATCATGCAAATATATGTTCTAAGGTTGTCAAAAACAATTTATAGTGATTGAATAATTCATATATGTGTTCTGAGGTTGTCAAAAAAAATTATAGAGGTTTATTAATTCATATATGTATTCTGATACTGCCAAAAAAATTTCATAGTGATTTAATCATGCATATATGTGTTCTATGGCTGTTAAAAAAATTTTATATTGATACAATCATGCAGATATGTGTTATAAGGTTGTCAAAAAAAATTTATAGTGAATCAATCATGCATATACATGTTCTAATGCTCTCAAAAACAAATTTGTAGTGATTCAATCATGCATATATGTGTCTTAAAAAAAAATCATAGTGATTAAATCTTGATGATATGTGTTCTAAGGTTGTCAAAAAAATTTATGGTGATTCAATCATGCATATATGTGTTTTAATGCTCTAAAAAAAATTTATTGTGATTCAATCACGCATATATGTGTTTTAATGCTCTAAAAAAACTTCATAGTGATTCAATCATACATATTTGTGTTCTAAGGGCATAAAAAAAAACATAGTTTTTCAATCATGTATATATGTGCAATAAGGGTTTAAAAAAAAAATTATAATGATTAAATCATGCTTATATGTGTTCTAAGGCTGTCAAAAAAAATTATAGTGATGCAATCATGCATATATGGCTTCTAATGCTATAAAAAAAATCATAGTGATCCAATCATGCAGATTTGTGTAATAAAGTTGTCAAAAAAAAATTTAGTGATTCAATCATGAATATATGTGTTCTACTGCTCTAAAAAAAATTTATGGGGATTCAATCATGCATATATGTGTTCTAACGCTGTCAAAAAAATTTCATACTGATTCAATCATGCATATATGTGTTCCCAGGCTGTAAAATAAAATTATAGATATTCAATCTTGCATATTTGTGTTCTAAAGTTGCGAAAAAATTTATAGTGATTCAATCATTAATATATGTGTTCTAATGCTACCAAAATTTTTTTATAGCGATTCAATCTTCCATATATGTGTTCAAAGGCTATCAAAAAAATTTCATAGTGATTTAATCATGCAGATATATGTTCTAAGGCTGTCAACCAAATTCCATAGTGATTCAATCATGCATATATGAGTTCTAAGGCTGTCAAAAAAATTTCATAGTGATTCAATACTGCATATATGTGTTCTATGGCTGTCAAAAAATTTCATACTCATTCAATCCAGCATATATGTGTCCTAAGGCTGTCAAAAAAACTTCATAGTGATTGAATCATGCATATGTGTGTTCTAAGGCTGTCAAAAAAATGTTATAGTCATTTAATCAAGCATATATATGTGTTCTAAGACTGTCAAAAAAAAATTATATGGATTCAATCATGCATGTACTTGTACAAAGGCTGTGAAAAAAATGTCATAGTGATTTAATCATGCATATATGTGTTCTATGTTTACCGAAAAAAGGTTCAAAGTGATTCAATCATTCATATATGTGTTCTAAGTCTGTAAAAAAAAATCATAGTTATCCAATCAGGCATATATGTGTTCTAAGGCAGTGAAAAGAATTTCTTAGTGATTCAATCATGCATATATGTGTTCTAAGGTTGTCATAAAAAAATTATAAGATTCAATCATGCATATATGTGTTCTAAGGTTGTCAAAAAAAATCATAGTGATTAAATCATGATTATATGTGTTTAAAGGCTGTAAAAAAAATCATAGTTATTTAATCATGCATATATGTGTTCTAAGGCTGTCAAAAAAAACTATAGTGATTCCATCATGCATATATGTGTTAAAAAACTGCAAAAAAAAACCATAGTGATTCAATCATGCATATATATGTTCTATTGCTGTCAAAAAAAATTTATAGTGATTCAATCATGCATATATGTGTTCTAAGGTTGTCAAAAAAAAATTATAGTGATTGAATCATGCATATATCTGTTCTAATGCTCTTAAAAAAATTTGTAGTGATTCAATCATGCATATATGGGTTGTAAGACTGTCCAAAAAATTTCATAGTGATTCAATAATACAGATTTGTGTTCTAAGGCTGCAAAAAAAATTCATAGTGATCCAATCATGCATATATATGTTCTAAGGCTGTCAAAAAAAAATCATAGTGATTCAATCATGGGGATATGTGTTCTAAGGTTGTCAAAAAAAATATATAGTGATTCATTCATGCATATATTTGTTCTAATGCTCTAAAAAAAATGTTATAGTGATTCAAACATGCAGATATGTGTTCTAAGGCTGTCAAAAAAAATCATAGTGATTCAATCATGCAGATTTGTGTTCTAAGGTTGTCAAAAATATTTATACAAATTCAATCATGCATATATTTGTTCTAAGGCTGTCAAAAAAATTTAACAGTGATTCAATTATGCATGTGTTTTAAGTCTGTAAAAAAAAATCATAGTGATTCAATCCTGCATATATGTACTCTAAGGATTTCAAAAAAAGTTCATAGTGATTCAATCTTGCAGATATATGTTCTAAGGTTGTCAAAAACAATTTATAGTGATTCAATCATTCATATATGTGTTCTAACGCTGTAAAAAAAAATTTGTAGTGATTTAATCATGCATATATGTGTTCTATGGCTGTTAAAAAAATTTTACATTGATTCAATCATGCAGATATGTGTTCTAAGGTTGTCAAAAAAAAATTATAGTGATTCATTCATGCATATATGTGTTCTAATGCTCTCAAAAACAAATTTGTAGTGATTCAATCACTCATATATGTGTTCTAAAGCTGTTAAAAAAAAAATTTAGTGATTTAATCAAGCATATATGTGTTCTAAGGCTGACAAAAAATATTCATAGTGATTGAAGCATACATATATGTGTACTAAGGCTGTCAAAAAATTTCTATAGTGATTTTATCTTGCATATTTGTGTCATAAGGCTGTCAAAAATTTTCCATACTGATTCAATCCTGCATATTTATGTTCTAAGGCTGCCAAAAAAAAATCATAGTGATTCAATCACGCATATAAGTGTGCTAAGGCTGTAAAAAAAAATCACAGTGATTCAATCTTGCATATATGTGTTCTAAGGTTCTCAAAAAAAAATTATAGTAATTTAATCAAGCTTACATGTGTTCTAAGAGTGTCAAAAAAATCTCATAGTGATTCAATCATGCATATATATGTTCAAAGGCCATCAAAAAAAATTATAGTGATTCAATCATACAGATATATGTTCTAGGTTTGTCAAAAAAGAAATTATAGTAATTCAATCATGCATATATGTGTACTAATGCTCTAAAAAAAATTTATAGTGATTCAATCATGCATATATGTGTAGTAAGGCTGTTGAAAATATTTCTTAGTGATTCAATCATGCATACATGTGTTCTAAGGCTGTCAAAAAAAAATCATAGTGATTCAATCATGCATATATGTGTTTTAAGGCTGTCCAAACAATCTCATAGTGATTAAATCATGCTTATATGTGTTCTAAGGTTGTAAAAAAAAATCGTAGTGATTCAATCATTTATATAGGTGTTTTAATGTGGTAAAAAAAAATTATAGTGATTCAATCATGCATATATGTGCTCTAAGGATGTCAAAAAATATTCAGCGTGATTCAATCCTGTGTATATGTGTTCTAAGGCTGCAAAAAAAATCATAGTGATTCAATCCTGCATATATGTGTTCTGCGGCTGTCAAAAAAGTGTCATAGTGATTTAATCGTGCATCTATATGTTCTAACATTGTTGACAAAAATTTATAGTGATTCAATCTTGCATATATGTCTTCTGATGCTGTCAAAAAAATTATAGAGATTTAATCATGCATATACGTGTTCTAAGGCTATCAAAAAAAAATCATAGTGATTCAATCATGCATATATGTGTCTAAAAAAAAATCATAGTGATTAAATCTTGATGATATGTGTTCCAAGGTTGTCAAAAAAATTTATGGTGATTCAATCATGCATATATGTGTTTTAATGCTCCAAAAAAAATTTATTGAGATTCAATCACGCATATATATGCTTTGAGACTGTCAAAAAAATTTCATAGTGAATCAATCAAAATATATGTGTTCTAAGGGCGTAAAAAAAAATCATAGTTTTTCAATCATGCATATATGTGTTCTAAGGGTTTAAAAAAAATTATAGTGATTAAATCATGCTTATATGTGTTCTAAGGCTGTCAAAACAAATTATATCGATGCAATCATGCATATATGGCTTCTAAGGCTATAAAAAAAAATTCATAGAGATCCAATCATGCAGATTTGTGTTCTAAAGTTGTCAAAAAAAATTTATAGTGATTCAATCATGAATATATGTGTTCTACTACTCTAAAAAAAATGGTAAGGTTTCAATCATGCATATATGTGTTCTAACACTGTCAAAAAAATTTCATAGTGATTTAATCATGCATATATGTGTTCCAAGGCTGTAAAAAAATTTTATAGTGATTCAATCATGCATATTTGTGTTCTAAAGCGGTCAAAAAAATTTATAGTGATTCAATCATTAATATATGTATTCTACTGCTCCCAAAAAACATTTATAGTGATTCAATCATGCATATATGAGTTCAAAGGCTAACAAAAAAATTTCATAGTGATTAAATCATCCTTATAAGTGTTCTAAGGATATAAAAAAAAATTCATTGTGAATCAATCATGTATACATGTGTTCTAAGGCTGTCAAAAAACAATTATAGTGATTTAATCATGCATATATGTGTTTTATGGTTGTCAAAAAAATTTCATTGTGATTCAATCGTTCATATCTATGTTCTAAGGCTGTCAACAAAATTTCGTTGTGATTGAATCATGCATATATTTGTTCTAAGGCTGTCAAAAAAACTCCATAGTGATTCAATCATGCATATATGTGTTCTAAGGCTGTCAAACAAAATTCACAGTGATTCAATCATGCATATATGTGTTCTAAGGCTCTCAAAAAAAAATATATTAATTTAATCAAGCTTATATGTGTTCTAAGGGTGTCAAAAAAATTCATAGTGATTCCATCATGCAGATATATGTTCAAAGGCTATAAAAAAAAATTTATAGTTATTCAATCATGGAGATATGTGTTCTACATTTGTCAAAAAAAAATTATAGTGATTCAATCTGCATATATGTGTACTAATGCTCTAAAAAAAAATTATAGCGATTCAATCTTGCATATATGTGTTGTAAGGCTATTGAAAAATTTTCAGTGATTAATTCATGCATATATGTGTTCTAACGCTATCAAAAAAAACATAGTGATTCAATCATGCATGTATGTGTTCTAAGGCTATCAAAACAAATTCATAGTGATTAAATCATGCTTATATGTGATCTAAGGCTCTCAAAAAAAAATCATAGTGATTCAATAATGCATATATGTGTTCTACGTTGTCAAAAAAAATTTGTAGTGATTTAATCTTGCAGATATGTGTTCTAAGGTTGTCAAAAAAAATTGTATTGATGCAATCACGCATATATGTGCTCTAAGGCTGTCAAAAAATATTCATAGTGATTCAATCCTGCATATATGTGTTCTAAGGCTGTCAAAAAAAATTCATAGTGATTCAAGAATGCATATATGTGTTATGTGGCTGTCAAAAAAGTTTCATAGAGATTAAATCGTGCATATATGTGTTCTAAGGTTGTCAACAAATTTTTTTTGTGTTTTAATCTTGCATATATGTGTTTTGATGTTGTCAAAAAAAACTTTAAGAGATTCAATCATGCATATATGTGTTCTAAGGTTGTCAAAAAAAATTCATAGTGATTTAATCATGCATATATGTGTCCTAATGCTGTAAAAAAAATTCATAGTGATTAAATCATGATGACATGTGTTCTAAGGTTGTCAAAAGAAAATTATAGTGATTCAATCATGCATATATGTGTTTTAATGCTCTAAAAAAAACTTATTGTGATTCAATCACGCATATATGTGCTATGAGGCTATAAAAAAAAATTCATAGTGATTCAATCATACATATATGTGTTCTAAGGGCATAAAAAAAATCATAGTTTTTCAATCACGTATATATGTGTAGTAAGGCTGTCAAACAAAAATTATAGTTATTAAATCATGCATATATGTGTTCTAAGGCTGTCAAAAAAAATTAAAAGTGATGCAATCATGCATATATGGCTTCTAAGGCTATAAAAAAAATCATAGTGATCCAATCATGCAGATTTGTGTTCTAAAGTTGTCAAAAAAAAATTATAGTGATTCAAATATAAATATATGTGTTCTACTACCCTCAAAAAAATTTTGTGGGGATTCCATCATTCATATATGTGTTCTAAAGCAGTAAAAAAAAATTCATAGTGATTCAATCATGTATGTATGTGTTCTAAGGCTATAAAAAAAGTTTATAGTGATTCAATCATGCATATTTGTGTTCTAAAGTTGTCCAAAAAATTTTATAGTGATTCAATCATTAATATCTATGTCCTACTACCCTCAAAAAAAAATTGTAGTGATTCAATCATGCATATATGTGTTCAAAGGCTATCAAAAAAATTTCATAGTAGTTAAATCATTCTTATAAGTTTTCTAAGGCTATAAAAAAAAATTCATAATGATTCAATCATGCATACATGTGTTCTAAAGCTGTCAAAAAAAATTTGTAGTGATTCAATCATGGATATATGTGTTCTAAGGCTATCAAAAAAAAACTTTATTGATTCAATCATGCATATATGTGTTCTAAGGCTGTCAAAAAAATCTCATAGTGATTCAATCATGAATATATGTGTTCTATGGTTGTCAAAAAAATTTCATAGTGATTCAATCATTCATATAAATGTTCTAAGGCTGTCAAAAAATTTCATTGTGATTCAATCATGAATATATGTGTTTTAATGCTGTTAAAAATTTTTTATAGTGATTCAATCATGCATATATGTGTTCTAAGGCTGTCAAACAAATTTCATAGTGATTCAATCCTGAGTATATGTTTTTTAAGGCTGTCACAAAAAATCATAGTGATTCAATTATGCGGATATGTGTTCTAAGGTTATCAAAAAAAATATTTATTGATTCAATCATGCATATATATGTTCTGATGTTGTCAAAAAGAATTATAGAGATTTAATCATGCATATATGTGTTCGAAGACTATCAAAAAAATTTCATAGTGATTTAATCATGCATATATGTCTTCTAAGGCTGTCAAAAAAAAATTATAGTGATTCAATCATGCATATATGTGTTGTAAGGCTATAAAAAAAATCATAGTGATTAAATCTTCCATATATGTGTTCTAAGGCTGTTAAAAAATTTTCATAGTGACTCAATCATGCTATATTTGTTCTAATGCTGCAAAAAAAATTCATTGTGATGCAATCAAGCATATATTTGTTCGAAGGATGTCAAAAAAATTTCATAGAGATTCAATCATGCAGATACGTGTTCTAAGGTTGTGAAAAAAAAACTTATAGTGATTCAATTATGTATATATGTGTTCTAATGCTCCCCAAAAAAAATTCTAGTGTTTCAATCAGGCATATATGTGTTCTAAGGCTGTCAAAACAAAATCATAGTCACTCAATCATGTGTATATGTGTTCTAAGGCTGCAAAAAAAAATCATAGTGATTCAATCATGCATATAGGTATTCTTAGGCTATCAAAAAAAATTTATAGTGATTCAATCATGCAGATATGTGTTCTACGGCTGTCAAAAAAATTTATAGTGATTCAATCATGCATATATGTGTTTTATGGCAGTTAAAAAAAATACATAGTGTTTCAATCATGCATATATGTATTCTAAGGCTGTCAAAAAAAAATCATATTGAGTCAATCCTACATAAATGTGTTTTCAGTCTGTCAAAAAAAAATCATAGTGATTCAATCCGACATATATGTGTTCTAAGGCTGTCAAAAAAAGTTTGAAGTGATTCAATCATGCGAATATATGTTCAAAGGTTGTCAAAAAAATTTTACAGTGACTCAATCACGCATATTTGTGTTCTGATGTTGTCAAAAAAAATTTATTGTGATTCAAACATGCATATACGTGTTCCAAAAAGAATTATACTGATTCAATCATGCATATATGTGTTCCGCGGCTGTCAAAAAATTTCATGGTGATTCAATCATGCAGATATGTGTTCTAAGGTTGTCAAAAAAAATTATATAGATTCAATCTGGCATATATGTGTTC
This sequence comes from Nuphar pumila, assembly GCF_984573655.1. Classification (NCBI taxonomy): domain Eukaryota; kingdom Viridiplantae; phylum Streptophyta; class Magnoliopsida; order Nymphaeales; family Nymphaeaceae; genus Nuphar; species Nuphar pumila. The sequence continues at coordinate 61,596,381 of NC_143258.1, forward strand.
TAAGGATGTCAAAAAAAATTCATAGAGATTCACTCACGCAAATACGTGTTCTAAGGCTGTCAAACAAAATTCATAGTGATTAAATCATGATGATGTGTTCTAAGGTTGTCAAAAAAAATTTATTGTGATTCAATCATGCATATATGCGTTCTAATGCTCTAAAAAAATTTGTAGTTATTCAATAATTCATATTTGTGTTTTGAGGCTGTCAAAAAAATTTCATAGTGATTCAATCATGCATATATGTGACCTAAGTTGGCAAAACAAATCATAGTGATTCAATCAAGCATATATGTGTTTTAAGGCTGTCAAAAAAAATTCATAGTTATTCAATCATGCATATATGCGTTCTAAGGTTGTCAAAAAAATTTGATAGTGATTAAAATATGCTTATAAGTGTTCTAAGGCTGTCAAAAATATTTCATAGTGATACAATTATGCATATATGTGTCCTAAGGCTTTAAAAAAAAAATCATAGTGATTCAATCATGCAGACTTGTGTTCTAAGGTTGTCAAAAAAAAATTATAGTGATTCAATCATGAATATATATGTTCTAATGCTCTCAAAAAAAATTCTAATGATTCAATCACGCATATAAGTGTTCTAAGGCTGTAAAAAAAATTCATAGTGATTCAGTCATGCAGATATGTGTTCTACGGCTGTCAAAAAAGTTATAGTGATTCAGTCATTCAGATATGTGATCCACTGCTCTCAAAAAAATATATAGTGATTGAATTATGCATATATGTGTTTTAAGGCTGTCAAAAAACTTTTATAGTGATTCAATCATGCATATATGTGTTTGAAGGCTGCAAAAAAAAATCAAAGTGATTCATTGATGCATATATGTGTTCTAAGGTTGTCAAAAAAAATCATAGTGATTCAATCAGGCATGTATGTGTTCTAAGGCTGTAAAAAAAAATCATAGTGATTCAATCATGCATATATGTATTCAAAGCCTATTAAAAAATATCATAGTGATTCAATCATGCAGATGTGTGTACTAAGGCTGGTAAAAAAAATTCATGTTCTTAGGTTGTCAAAAGAATTTCATAGTGATTCAATCATGCATATATGTATTATAAGGCAGTCAAAACAAATAATAGTGATTAAAGCATGCTTATATGTGTTCTAAGGCTGTCAAAAAAATTTCATCGTGATTTAATCATGCAAATATGTGTTCGAAGGTCGTCAAAAAAAAATATAGTGATTCAATCATGTATATATGTGTTCTAAGGCTTTTAAAAAAGAATTTTATTGATTCAATCATGCATATATGTGTTCTAATTCTGTCTAAATATTTTCATGGTGTTTTAATCATGCATATATGTGTTCTGCGGCTGTCAAAAAAAATTCATAGTGATTCACTCATGCAGATATGTGTTCTAAGGTTGTCAAAAAAATTATAGTGATACAAGCTTGCGTATATGTGTTCTGATGTTGTAAAAAAAAAATTATAGAGATTCAATCAGGCATATAGGAGTTTTGAGGCTGTCAAAAAAAATTCATAGTGTTTCAATCATGCATATGTGTGTTCTAAGGCTGTCAAAAAAACATTCATAGTGATTAAATCATGATGATATGTGTTCTAAGGTTGTCAAAAAAAAATTATAGTGATTCAATCATGCATATATGTGTTTTGATGCTCTCAAAAAAAATTTGTAGTGATTCAATAATTCATATCGATTCAATCAAGCATATATGTGATCTAAGTTAGCAAAAAAAGTTTCATAGTGACTCAATCAAGCATATATGTGTTCTAAGGATGTCAAAAAAAAATCATAGTTATTCAATCGTGCATATATGTTTTCTATGGCTGTCAAAAAAAATTCATAGTGATTAAATCATGCTTATATGTGTTCTAAGGCTGTCAAAAATATTTCATAGTGATGCAATTATGCATATATATGTGTTCTAAGGCTATCAAAAAACATTCATAGTGATTCAATCATGCAGATATGATTTCCAAGGTGTTCAAAAGAAATTATAGTGATTCAATCATGAATATATGTGTTCTTATCTCTCAAAACAAATTATTGTGATTCGATCATGCATATATGTGTTCTAGAGTGTCAAAAAAAATTTTTAGTGATTCAATCATGCATTTGTGTTCCAAGGCTATAAAAAGTTTTATAGTGATTCAATCATGCATATATGTGTTCTATGGTTGTCAAAAAAAAATCATCGCGATTCAATCTTGCATGTATGTGTTCTAAGGCTGTAAAAAAAAATTCATACTTATTAAATCAAGCTCATAAGTGTTCCAAGGCTATCAAAAAAAAATTTTATAGTGATTCAATGATGCATATAAGTGTTCTAAGGTTGTCAAAAAATTTTTGTAGTGATTCAATCAAGCATATATTTGTTCTAAGGATGTAAAAAAAAATTTGTTTTTATTCGATCATGCATATATGTGTTCTCAGGATGTCAAAAAAATCTCATAGTGATTCAATCATGCGTATATGTCTTTTATGATTGTCAAAAAAAATTCATAGTAATTCAATCATTCATATATATGTTCTAAGGCTGGCAAAAAAAATTCATTGTGATTCGATCATGCATATTTATGTTCTCAGGTTGTAAAAAAAAATTCATTGTGATTCAATCCGGCATATATGTTTTCTAAGGCATCAGGCATATATTTGTTCTATGGTTGTCAAAAAAAATTCATTGTGATTCGATCATGCATATTTATGTTCGCAGGTTGTCAAAAAAAATTCATTGTGATTCAATCCGGCATATATGTTTTCTAAAGCATCATGCATATATTTGTTCTATGGTTGTCAAAAAAAATTCATAGTGATTCAATCATGCACAGTTGTGTTCTAAGGTAGTAAAAAAAAATTAAATTGATTCAATCATGCATATATGTGTTCTGACGATGTCAAAAAAAATTATAGAGATTTAATCATGCATATATGTGTTCTAAGGCCATCAAAAAAATTTCATAGTGATTCAATCATGCATATATGTGTTCTAAGGTTGTCAAAAAAAATCATAGTGATTCAATAATGCAGATATGTGTTCTAAGGTTGTCAAAAAAAATTTATAGTGGTTCAATCATGCATATATGAGTTCTAATGCTGTCAAAAAAATAATTATAGTGATTCAATCTTGTATATATGTTTTCTAAGGCTATAAAAAACAAATTCATAGAGACTCAATCATGCATAAATGTGTTCTAAGGCAATCTTTAAAATTTCATAGTGATTCAATCATGCATATATGTGTTCTAATACTACAAAAAAAAATTCATTATGATTCAATCATGCATATATGTGTTCTAAGGCTTTCAAAAAAATTTCATAGTGATTTAATCATGCATATATGTGTTCAAAGGATGTCAAAAAGCTTTATAGTGTTTCTATCATGCAAATATATGTTATAAGGCTGGCAAAAAAAATCATAGTGACTCAATCATGCATATATGTGTTCTAAGGGTGTCAAAAAAATTTCATAGTGATTCTATCATGCATATATGTGTTCTAAGGCTGTAAAAAAAAATTTATACTAATTTAATCATCCATATATGTGCTTTAAAGCAGTCAAAAAATTTTCATAGTGACTCAATCATGCATATATGTGTTCTAAAATTGTCAAAAAAGAGATGATAGTGATTCAATCATGCATATATGTTTTCAAAGGATATCAAAAATATTTCATAATCATTCAATCATGCATATATGTTTTCTAAGACTGTAAAAAAAAAATTATAGTCCTTCAATCATGCATATATGTGTTCTAAGGTTGTCAAACAAATTTTATAGGGATTCAATCAAGCATATATGTGTTCTAATGATGTCCAAAAGTTTCATAGTGATTCAACCATGCATGCATGGGTTGTAAGTCTATCAAAAAAATTTCACCGTGATTCAATATTGCATATATGTGCTCCAAGGTTGTCAAAAAAAAATTATAGTGATTCACTCATGCATATATATGTTCTAATGTTGTAAAAAAAAATTAGTAGTGATTCAACCATGTATATATATGTTTTATGGCTGTCAAAAAAATTATATAGTGATTCAATCATAAATATCTGAGTTCTAAGGCGGTCAAAAAAAATTCATAGTGACTCAATCATGCATATATTTGTTCCAACGTTGTCAAAAAAATTTTATAGTGATTCAATCATGCATATATGTGTTCTAAGGCTGTCAAAAATTTTTTATAGTGATTCAAACATGCATATATGTGTTCTAACGCTGACAAAAAAATTTCAAAGTGACTCAATCATTAATACGTGTGTTCTAAGATTGTCAAAAAAAATTCATAGTGATTCAATCGTGTATATATGTGTTATAAGGTTGTCAAAAAAAAACTATAGTGATTCAATCAGGCATATATGTGTTCTAATGCTGTCAAAAAAAGAATTAAAGTGATTCAATCTTTCATATATGTTTTGTAAGGCTGTCAAAAAAATTCATAGAGACTCAATCATGCTTAAATGCGTTCTAAGGCAATCTTTAAAATTTCATAGTGATTCAATCATGCATATATGTGTTCTAAGACTGCCAAAAAAAAATCATTATGATTCAATCATGCGTATATGTGTTCTAAGGCTTTCAAAAAAAATTTATAGTGATTTAATCATGCATATATGTGTTCAAAGAATGTCAAAAAGCTTTGTAGTGTTTCTATCATGCAAATATATCTTATAAGGCTGGCAAAAAAATCATAGTGATTAAATTATGCATATATGTGCACTAAGGCTGTCAAAAAGAAAATTATAGTCATTCAATCATGCATATGTGTGTTCTAAAGCTGCAAAAAAAATTCATAGTGATTTAATCATACATATATGTGTTCTAAGCCTGTAAAAAAAAATTTGTAGTGATTTAATCATGCGTATGTGCGTTCTAAGGCTGTCAAAAAAATGTATAGTGATTCAATCATGCATATATGTTTGCTAAGGCGGTCAAAAAAAATTATAGTGATTCAATCATGCATATATGTGATCTAAGGCTGTCCAAAAAAAATTGTATTTATTAAATAATAAATATATGTGTTCTTGAGGCTGTCAAAAAAATCACATAGTAATTCAATCATTCATATATGTGTTCTATGATTGTCAAAAAAATTTCAAAGTGATTCAATCATTCATATATATATTTTATGGCTTGCAAAAGAATTCATAGTGATTCAGTAATCTACATATGTGTTCTAAGGCTGACAAACATAATCCATAGTGATTCAATCTTGCATACATGTTTTCTAAAGCTGTCAAAAAAAATCATAGTGATTCAATCATGCATATACATGTTCTAAGCCAATCCAAAAAATTTCATAGTGATTCAATCATGCATATATGTGTTCTACGGTTATCAAAATTTTTTTATAGTGATTCAATCATGCAAATATGTGTTCTAAGGTTGTCAAAAAAAATTTACAGTGATTCAATCATGTATGTTTGTGTAGTAATAAGGTTAAAAATTTTATAGAGATTAAATCATGCATATATGTGTTCTAAGGCTGACAAAAAAAAATCACAGTGATTCAATCAGGCATATATGTGTTCTAAGGCTGTAAAAAAAAAATCATAGTGACTCAATCATGCATATATGTGTTGTTACGTTGTCAAAAAAAATTCATAGTGATTCAATCATGCATGTATCTGTTCTAAGGCTGTCAAAAAAATTTCATATTGATTCAATCATGCAGATATGTGTCCTAAGGCTGTCAAAAAAAAATTATAGTGATTAAATCATGCATATATTTGTTATAATGCTCTAAAAAAATTTATAGTTATTCAACCATGCATATATGCGTTCTAAGGCTGTCAAAAAATTTTCATAGAGATTCAATCATGCATATATGTGTTCTAAAGCTGCCAAAAAATTTCATAGTGAGTCAATCATGCATATATGTGTTCTAAAGCTGCCAAAAAATTTCATAGTGAGTCAATCATGCATATATGTGTTTCAAGGCTGTCAAAAAAAATTTATAGTGATTCAATCATGCATATATGTGTTCTAATGCACTTAAATAGAAATTATAGTGATTAAATCATGCATATATGTGTTCTAAGGTTGTAAAAAAAAATTCACATTGATTCAATCATGCATATATGTGTTCTAAGGCAGCAAAAAAAACTCATAGTGATTTAGTCTGGCATATATGTGTTTCTAAGCTGTCCAAAAAAATCCATAGTGATTCAATCATGTAGATATGTGTGTTCTAAGGCTGTAAAAAAAAAATCATACTGATTCAATTATAAGTATGTGTTCTAAGGCTGCAAAAAAAAATCATAGTGATTAAATCATGCATATGTGTGTTCTAAGGCTGTCAAAAAAATTTGATAGTGATTCAATCAAGCATATATGTGTGCTAAGGTTGCCAAAAAAATTTTATAGTGATTCAATCATACAGATATGTGTTCGAAGGTAGTCAAAAAAATTTATAGTGATTCAATAATGATTATATATGTAACTATGTTGTCAAAATTTTTTTATAGAGCTTCAATCATGCGTATATGTGTTCTAAGGTTGTCAACAAAATTTTATAGTGATTAAATGATGAATATATGTGCTCTAAGGTCGTCAAAAAAAGTCATATTGAGTCAGTCATGCTAATATGTGTTCTAAGGTTGTCAAAAAAAGCTATAGTGATTCAATCACGCATATAGGTGTTCTAATGCACTAAAAAAAATTTATAGTGATTAAATCATGCATAAATGTGTTCTAAGGCTTTAAAAAAATTTCATTGTGATTCAATCATGCATATATGTGTTCTAAGGCTGCAAACAAAATTTCTAGTGATTCAAACATGCGTACATGTGTTCTAACACTGTAAAAAAAAAATTCATAGTGATTCAATCATGCATATATGTGTTTTAAGGCTGTCAAAAAAAATTCATAGAAATTAAATCTTGCTTATATGTGTTCTAAGGGTGTAAAAAAAAATCACAGTAACTCAATCATGCATATATGTGTTCTAAGGCTGTCAAAAAAAAATTATAGTGATTCAATCATGCAGATATGTGTTCAAAAGATGTCAAAAAAATTTATAGTGATTCAATCATATATATATATGTGTTCTAATTCTCTAAAAAATTTTTTATAGTGATTCAATCATGCTAAATGTGTTCTAAGACCGTAAAAAAAAAATCATAGTGACTCAACCATGCATATATATGTTCAAAAAAATTTATAGTGATTCAATCACGCATATATGTGTTCTAATGCTCTACAAAAAACTTGTAGTGATTCAATTAGGCATATATGTGTTCTAAGGCTGTCAAAAAAAAATCATAGTGATTCAATCATGCATTGTGTTCTAAGGATGTCAAAAAAATTTCATAGTGATTCAATCAAGCATATATGTGTCTTAAGGCTGTCAAAAAATTTTTATAGTGATTAAATCATGCTTATATGTGTTCTAAGGCTGTCAAAAACACTGTATTGATTCAATCATACATGTGTTCTAAGGTTGTCAACAAAAAATCATAGTGATTCAATCTGAAAGATATGTGTTCTAAGGCTGTCAAAAAAATGTCATACTGATTCAATCATGCTTATATGTGTTCTACGGCAGTAAAAAAAAATCATAGTGATTCAATCAAGCAGATATGGCTTCTAAAGTTGTCAAAAAAACAAATTATAATGATTTAATCATGCATATATGTGCGCTGGTGCTACCAAAAATTTTTTATAGAGATTCCATCATGCATATATGCGTTCTAAGGCATTAAAAAAAAATTCATAGTGATTTAATCATGCAAATATGTGTTCTTAGGTTGTTAAACAAAATTTATAGTAATTCAATCATGAATAAATGTGTTTTAATGCTTTAAAAAAAAATCATAGTGATTAAATCATCCATATGTGCGTTCTAAGACTATCAAAAAAATTTGATAGTGATTCAATCAAGCATATATGTGTTTTAAGGCAGCAAAAAAAAATTCATAGTGATTAGATCATGCTTATATGTGTTTTAAAGCTGTGAAAAATATTTCATAGTGATGCAATTATGCATATATATGTGTTCTAAGGCTATCAAAAAAAATTCATAGTGATTCAATCATGCATATATGTTTTCTAAGGTGTTCAAAAGAAATTATAGTGATTCAATCATGAATATATGTGTTCTAATGCTCTCAAACAAAATTATGGTGATTCGATCATGCATATATGTGTTCTAAGGCTGTCAAAAAAAAATCTTAGTGATTCAATCATGCATATATGTGTTCCAAGGTTCTAAAAAATTTTATAGTGATTCAATCATGCTTATAAGTGTTCTAAGGCTATCAAAAAAATTTATAGTAATTCAATGATGCATATAAGTGTTCTAAGGTTGTCAAAAAAAATTTGTAGTGATTCAATCAAGCATATATCTGTTCTAAGGCTGTCAAAAAATATTGTTTTGATTCAATCATGCATATATGTGTTCTCAAGCTGTCAAAAAAATCTCATAGTGATTCAATCATGCGCATATGTCTTCTATGGTTGTAAAAAAAAATTCATAGTAATTAAACCATTCATATATATGTTCTAAAGCTGGCAAAAAAATTTCATTGTGATTCAATCATGCATATATGTGTTTTAAGGCTGTCAAAAAAAAATTTATAGCAATTCAATCAGGCATATATGTGTTCTCTGGTTGTCAAAAAAAATTCATAGTGATTCAATCCGGCATATATGTTTTCTAAGGCTATCAAAAAAAATTCATTGTGATTCAATCAGGCATATATTTGTTCTACGGTTGTCAAAAAAAATTCATAGTGATTCAATCATGCACATTTGTGTTCTAAGGTAGTAAAAAAAAAATTATATTTATTCAATCATGCATATATGTGTTCTAACGATGTCAAAAAAAAATTATAGAGATTTAATCATGCATATATATGTTCTAAGGACATCAAAAAAATTTCATAGTGATTCAGTCATGCATATATGTGTTCTAAGGTTGTCAAAAAAAATCATAGTGATTCAATAATGCAGATATGTGTTCTAAGGTTGTCAAAAAAAATTTATAGTGATTCAATCATCCATATATGTGTTCTATTGCTCCCAAAAAAAATTTATAGTGATTCAATTATGCATATATGTGCACTAAGGCTGTCAAAAAAAATTCATAGTGATTCAATCAAACATATATGTGTTCTAATCATGTCAAAAAAAATTTGTAGTGATTCAATCATGCGTATGTGTGTTCTAACGCTGTCAATACAATTTTATAGTGATTCAATCATGCATATATGTGATCTAAGGTTGTCTAAAAAAAATTGTATTTATTAAATAATAAATATATATGTTTTAAGGCTGTCAAAAAAACCACATAGTGATTCAATCATGCATATATGTGTTCTATGGTTGTCAAAAAAATTTCAAAGTGATTCAATCATTCATATATATGTTTTACGGCTCGCAAAAAAATTCATAGTGATTCAGTAATCCATATATGTGATCCAAGGCTGGCAAAAAAAATCCACAGTGATTCAAGCTTGCATACATGTCTTCTAAGGCTGTAAAAAAAAAATCATAGTGATTTAATCATGCATATACGTGTTCTGAAGCTGTCCAAAAAATTTCATAGTGATTCTATAATACATATATCTGTTCTATGATTATCAAAAAATTTTTACAGTGATTCAATCATGCAAATATGTCTTCTAAGGTTGTCAAAAAAATTTACAGTGATTCAATCATGTATATTTGTGTTGTTATGCGGTTAAAAAAATTTATAGAGATTAAATCATGTATACATGTGTTCTAAGGCTATAAAAAAAAATCCATAGTGATTCAATCAGGCATATATGTGTTTTAAGACTATAAAAAAAAATTCATAGTGACTCAATCATGCATATATGTGTTCTTACGTTGTCAAAAAAATTTAATAGTCATTCAATCATGCATATATCTGTTCTAAGGCTATAAAAAAAATTCATATTGATCAATCATGTAGATATGTGTCCTAAGGTAGTCAAAAAAAATTTATAGTGATTCAATCCTGCATATATGTGTTCTAATGCTCTAAAAAAAATTTATAGTTATTCAATCACGCATATATGTGTTCCAAGGCTGTCAAAAAAAATCATAGAGATTCAATCATGCGTATATGTGTTCTAAGGCTGCCAAAAAATTTCATAGAGATTCAATCATGCATATATGTGTTCCAAGTCTGTCAAAAAAAATTTATAGTGACTCAATCATGCATATATGTGTTCTAATGCACTCAAATAAAAATTATAGTGATTAAATCATGCATATATGTGTTCTAAGGCAGCAAAAAAAATTCATAGTGAATCAATCTGGCATATATGTGTTGTAAGGTTGTCAAAAAAAATTCATACTGATTCTATCATAAGTATATGTGTGTTCAAAGGCTGCCAAAAAAATTGCATAGTCATTCAATCATACATATATGTGTTCTGACGTTGTCAACAAAATTTATAGAGATTCAATCATGTATATGTATTTACTAAGTTGTCAAAAAAATTTATAGAGATTCAATCATGAGTATATGTGTTCTAAGGATGTCAGCAAAATTTTATAGTGATTCAATGATGAATATATGTACTCTAAGGCTGTCAAAAAAAATTCATAGTGAGTCAATCATGCTAATATGTGTTCTAAGGTTGTCAAAAAAAATTATAGTGATTCAATCATGCATATAGGTGTTCTAAAGCTCTCAAAAAATGATTAAATCATGCATATATATGTTCTAAGGCTTTAAAAAAAAATCATAGTGATTCAATCATGCATATATGTGTTCTAAGGCTTCACAAAAAATTCCTAGCGATTCTAACATGCGTGTATTTGTTCTAACGCTGTCAAAAAAAAATTATAGTGATTCAATCTAGCATATATGTGTTCTAAGGTTGTCAAAAAAAATTCATAGAAATTAAATCTTGCTTATATGTGTTCTAAGGGTGTAAAAAAAAAATCACAGTAACTCAATCATGCATATATGTGTTCTAAGGCTGTCAAAAAAAATTTATAGTGATTCAATCATGCAGATATGTGTTCAAAAGATGTCAAAAAAATTTATAGTGATTCAATCATATATATATGTGTTCTAATTCTCTAAAATTTTTTTTCTAGTGATTCAATCATGCTAAATGTGTTCTAAGACCGTAAAAAAAAAATCATAGTGACTCAACCATGCATTTATATGTTCTAAGGCTGCAAAAAAAATCATAGTAATTCAATCATGCATATATGTGTTCTAAGGCTGTCAAAAAAAATTCATAGTGATTAAATCATGCTTATATGTGTTCTAAGGGTATAAAAAAAATTGATAGTATTTCAATCAAGCATATATGTGTGTTCTAAGGCTGTCAAAAAAATTTGTATGGATTCAATCATGCATATATGTCTTCTAAGGCTGTCAAAAAAATCTCATACTGATTCAATCATGCATATATGTGTTCTATGGTTGTCAAAAAATATCGTAGTGATTCGATCATTCATATATGTGTTCTAAGGCTGTCAAAAAAATTCCATACTGATTCAATCATGCATATATGTGTTCTAAGTCTGTCAAATAAATTCCATTGTGATTCAATCATGCATACATGTATTCTAAGTCTGTCAAAAAAAATTATAGTGATTCAATCCTGCATATGTGTGTTCTAAGGCTATAAAAAAAAATTCATAGTGACTCTGTCATGCAGATATGTGTTCAAAGGTTGTCAAAAAACAAATTTATAAAATTCAATCATGCATATATGTGTTTTGATGTTGTAAAAAAATTTATAGTGATTCAATCATGCACATATGTTTTCTAAGGATGTCAAATTAATTTCATAGTGATTCAATCATGCATATATTTGATATAAGGATGTCAAAAAAAAATTTAGTGATTCAATCATTCGTATATGTGTTATAAGTCTGTCAAAAAAAATTCATATTGATTGAATCATGCTTATATGTGTTCTAGGGCTGTCAAAAAAAATTATAGTGATTCAATCACGCATATATGTTTTCTAATGCTCTAAAAAAAACTTATAGTGTTTTAATCCCGCATATATGTGTTCTAAGGCTGTCAAAAAAATTCATAGTGATTCAACCATGCATTGTGTTCGAAGGCTGTCAAAAAAAATTGTAGTCATTAAATCGTGCCTATATGTGTTCTAAGTCTGTCAAAAAAAAATTATAGTGATTCGATCTTGCATCTTTGTGTTCTAAGGCTGTCAAAAAAAATGTATTGATTCAATCATACAATTGTTCTAAGGTTGTCAACAAAAAATCATAGTGATTCAATCCGACATATATGTGTTCTAAGGCTATCAAAAAAATGTCATAGTGATTCAATCATGCATATATGTGTTCTACGGCAGTAAAACAAAATTCATTGTGATTCAATCAAGCAGATATGGGTTCTAAAGTTGTCAAAAAAAATTATAATGACATAACCACGCATATATGTGCGTTGGTGCTATAAAAAAAAAATTATAGAGATTTAATCATGCAAATATGTGTTCTAAGGTTGTTAAAAAAATTTATAGTGATTCAATCATGAATATATGTGTTTTAAGTTTTTAGAAAAAATTCATAGTGATTAAATCATTCATATGTGTGTTCTAAGGTTGTCAAAATAAGTTTATAGTGATTCAATCATAAATATATGTGTTTTATTGCTCTCAAAAAAAATTTATAGTGATTCAATAACACATATATGTGTTCTAAGGCTGTCAAAAAAATTTTATAGTGATTCAATCAAGCATATATGTGTTCTAACGCTGTAAAAAAAAACCTATTGATTCAAACATGCGTAAATGTGTTCTAACGCTGTTAAAAAAAAATTATAGTGAATTCAATCATGCAAATATGTGATCTAAGGCTGTTAAAAAATTTCATAGATATTAAATCATGCTTATACATGTTCTAAGGGTGTAAAAAAAAATCCATAGTGACTCAATCATGCATATACGTGTTCTAAGGCTGTTAAAAAAATTTGATAGTGATTCAATCATGCAGACAACAGTTCTGAAGATGTCAAAAAAGTATATAGTGATTCAATCATGCATATATGTGTTCTAATGCTCTAAAAAAAAATTGTATGTGTTCTAAAGCGATCAAAAAAATTTCATAGTGACTCAACCATGCATATATGTGTTCTAAGGCTGCAAAAAACGTTTATAGTGATTTAATCATGCATATATGTCTTCTAAGGTTGTCAAAAAAATTTCATAGTGATTCAGTCATGCATATATGTGTTCTAAGGATGTCAAAAAAATTCATAGTGATTAAATCATGCTTATATATGTTCTAAGGGTGGCAAAAAATTTTTATAGTAATTTAATCAGAAGTATATGTGTTTTAAGGTGGTCAAAAAAGTTTTTATATGGTATCAATCATACATATATGTGTTCTAAGGCTGTCAAAAAAATCTCATAGTGATTCAATCGTGCATATATGTGTTCTATGGTTGTCAAAAAAAATTCATAGTGATTCAATCATGCAAATAAGTGTTCTTAGACTGTAAAAAAAAATAGATTCAAGATAGAAATGAATATAGTAAAAATATTTGATGAGAATTTGATAGATAATTGAAAGAACATCCCATTACTAGGGATTGGGTCGCCGCTGGAGTCACGACAATTATGTTGTCATTCTTTACAAGGAGAACGAACAACTGCAAATATGCCTTGTCACCTAGGCGAGGTTATCAAACCATGATAGAATGAAAATTGAAGGATTTTTTTTTTCTTTATTGAAGAAAAAATATGATTGCATCAATAGTGGACTTGAGAAAGAGGGAGTATATAGACAGTCTGTCACCACTCTTAACGATCAACAGAGACACGAGGACCAAGGAAGAGAGTGAGAATAATGAAAGAATCCCAGCCATATATGGCAGAATGGTATGTTTCAGACCATTGTGCTGATGTAAGGTCAAACTTTGGCATAACCCCTGATAGTAGCCGAGCTTCTATGCGCTTTTGTCTCTGAGAGAATTGTCTGATGCATCACTCTGGATAGTAGTAGGTACAGGAAAATGGGCCAAGTAGCTTGAATCTCTTGCCATATGCATAGGTGTATCTGGGAGGTGATAATTCTCGATCAAAATAGTCCCACACCACTTCTTCTTCCTGCAGATAGTCGATCAGGAATCGGTACCGCGCAACTGGAAGGAGCTCCTTGCCGTTGTATCTGAATGAACTAGCTCTGGTCGGTACATGCTGAAGGAACCAAGACTGAAAAGCATAGGTACATCCCTCGACTAGGATGGACTCTCCAAGTGTGAAGCGGGTCAGTCCTCTGTATAGAAAAGCAAGCGCGGCCATGGCTATCGAGAGACGGCTGGTCTGTCGACTTCCCCATCTTCTCAAAAGTTGAACTATTCTGACATCCACATAATTTTGTCCATCTGGAAAGAAAGCAAGTCACACAGTACACAAAACCATCGCATGTTGAATTCTCTCTCGAGCTGTCCTGGACAACGAGCTGACTTCTGCGAATTCTCCATACTGTCGGTAGATCTCGATCAGACTCACGTACTCATTCCCATTTTCTTCAATCAGCGGCCAAGACTTGCACCCTGTCATGCGAGCTACGGCATCTTTGGGGTCCAGACCCTTGACATTGATCAGAAACTGCTGCTCTAACGGATCTCCAGGTTGACCGGCTGGCTCAGGCAGTCCCATAATCTCTGAAAATTCATTCATCAGTAGTGTCATCTCGCCTCACGGGAACCAGAATGTGCAAGTGCGCGGATTCCACCGCTCTGCCAGTGCATGAATCAGATTGTCGTTGACTGTCAACTTTTTCACTGCAGATGCCAATTCCAACCCACAATCGCTCAAGTGGTCCGGAAACATACAAGAGAAATTTTTGAACCAGACATAGTACCACCGGGGGAAGAAGGGTCCGGTGCTAAAAGATCGATGCTCAGGAAGACTTTGTCGCACCTCGTAGGAGATGTGACCCTCAGGAAAAACAGAATCGAGCTGACTAGATGCCATTGGACTTAGGGACAAGAAGACTGGAATTAGACTTTGGAAAAATACAAGAATTTTGAAAATTGCAGGCAGGATAAAATGAAAGCTGGAAATTCGAAGTCCAGAGGAACGAAAGAATGGAAAATCTCCTGGAGTTTTGAAGAAAAGGTGGATAATTTAGAAAAATCATCCAGGGTTTTTGAGAAAAAGGAGATATTTCACAAAAGATGGAAAATGAGGTATTTTGGAAAATTGTTCGGTATTTTGAAAAAATTGAAAAAAAAATATGAAAAAAATAAGGCGAAAGTGACTATCATACATTCAATTACAAACAATTATGCACATACAGCATTCCCTAAGAAGCTGACTCTAAATGCATCAATTTTGAAAGAGCTTTAGGACCCTAATCCTGACTCTAGGCTCAGATCAACTGTGTCCAATCATGCTATGCCGATATACTCGAATCGAGGCTCGATGTACGTGGCATAAAAATTCATCTACGGGACTAGGCTTGTGTTTTCCCAACATCCTTGAGCGCCTGCCGATATACGTTGGACTATGGCCCTTGGTACGTGGCAGGGGGGCGTTAGCCCAAATAAGTGGCCCAGTTGTGAGGCTCTGTCCCGAACTATGGTTCTAGAAGAGAGCCCAGCAACGTGAAGACCGGGTAGACATAGGTGGGGTGGTTTTTGAAATATGATCACATGCAGGCAAACAGAGGGCTCTAAGTCCTAAAGAGATAGAATTTTGAAAACTTTTGAAGAAGCAAACATTGTTTTCATATAAGTCCTAGATTGAGGAATGTTGTATTTCAGACCTAAGTCTATGTGAGCATGCATAATTCTCCTCAATATGGTCCTACCAAACCATGCCTAGTCTATATGCAATCCATGTCAGCTGGGTTCAAGTCTAGGCTCCTAGGTTCACATGATATCAGAAATTAAAAGCTGACATTCCATAGAGCCTAATTTTGATAATTGAGCTAAGTTAAAGCACATAATTGATCAGGCGAAGACAGGTCCCATCACGGTCGCCAAACCTGTTATCATCGCAAAATTTTTCCCCTCCCTTGCGAGAAAGAAAGGAATTTTGCGAGTCAAACTCGACCAAAGTTTTGAAAATTGTTTTAAAAATTTACTCGCCTCCGTTTTGAAAATTTGCGGGAAAATTCCATGGAATGGGATCCGCCTGTCGGTACGAGGTTCAACCGTTCCTGGTGCCTTTACCAGGGGTAATTGAACCAAGGACCAATTATGTGCTTTAACTCGACTCAAATATCTAAATTATGCTCTATTTTTCCTAGAATGCACAAAGAATGAGGCTTGTGCTATGGAATTTTTAAAAAATGCAAGTTTGAGAAAATATGATGTTTGCTTTGGAAAATTGAAATACATTTGGAAAATGATTGAAAAAGTGCTTGAAATTGGAGTTTTTGGGAAAATCATTGAATTTCATGGGAAATCAGAAATTTGCATTGAAAAGTGATTTCTCAGGAAAACTTGAAAATCTGAGAAAATTGGTTTTGAGATTGGAAACTTGGAATTGCTTTTCTGAGAAAATGGATTCGAGAATCTTGAGAAAATCTAAGAAATTTATTGGAAAATGACTTTTGAAATGGAAAATGAATTCTCAAGAAAACTGGAAAATATGAGAAAATGAATTTCTTAAAACTTGGGATTTTGAAATTTGAGAATTCGAAAACATAGGAAAATCTTGATTTAAACTTGGGAAATGCTTTGAAATGTCATTTGAAAACTTAGGATTTTGAGAAAATCAGATCCTGAGAAAGACTTGGAAATTCTTGAGAAAATTGAATTTTCTGAAATTGAAATTGGAAAATGAGTTTGAAAATAATGCAATTTGAATGATATGAATGAATGAGTATGAATTTGAAAAGGGAATTTCATTGAGAAATTGGGAAATCCTTTTGAAACTTTGAAAAATGCAGTGCATTTTTGAAGTTAGCCTAAGAGTGTAGGCTGAATGTGGCTGATATAAAGATCATAAATCTTGGTTTTCTTCGTATTCTGACTATGGCCATAAATACGAATCCCACCGAGTTTATAAACTCCATAAAAGTTTGTGCACGTGCCATTCGTGTAAACCATAGTGAATTTGAAATAAATGCACATGAATCATACATCAAATATTGAAATTTGCATAAATTAAACTATATGCAATGCAACCCTATTCTAAGCAGAAAATGTAACTCTTATTCCAAATATTACATTGATTTTTACATTGAATTGAAATAAAAGAAATAAAATGGCTAAGTCTTCTTCTTGAATATTCCTGCAAAACTGGAAAATAAAGTTAGCACAAAAATGTAGGTTTTTCTGAATTTATCCGAAAATATGGAAAATTATCGGATATTATTCAGATATAAACCCAGAATCATACCCCCTTTGATATAAACATGATAAATAATGAATAAATTTCGAAAATAAACTTGAAAATTCGAAATTGGGGTCAAAATGACCAAAATGCCCCTGATAACCTTGAAATCAGGGTTTTCTGAAAGAATTTTTGTAGATTTTGGAATTTTGAAAATCAAATAAAATAAATCAAACATAATATGATAAAATATGATGATATGCATGAAATTTTGGAGAATTAGAAATTGAAATTTCGAAATTTAGGTCAAAATGACCAAAATACCCCCAATAACAAGACTATGGCCTTGAAACCAGGGTTTTCTGAAATAAATTTTTCAAAATAGAAAAATATGAAATGCAAATGAGATTAAAATTAACTCTAATATGATTCTACATGCTTATGTACATGATAAAAACCCTAACATGGCGAAAATATCATAAAATATCGAATTTAACTTGATTTTCGCTTCTGAATTTAAAGATAAACTAACACATGGAGCAAATGAACTTGTAATTAAACCAAATTTGGCATGGACAACTAAAATAACCCTAGAAACATAATTGATCTTTGAAATATAATTTTTTTGTATTTTTAAATATGGAAATTCAAATAAAAACCTTAAATTTTGTGATTTTTGCCTAAAATGTTGATTCTAAAGGGGATTTAGGATATCAAACTTCCATAAAAATTTCCCAAATTTTATGGGATGACAGAGGACAGTAAGGAAAGGATTTGTTCTTTTGACACTTTCTGGTTTTGACCTATGGTCGGAGCTGTACCACTCCGGCAAGTCGGATCGGAATCCGGCGACTCTAGTAAATGAAGGAAACAGATAGGTTTTGGTAGAAAATATGGGAAAAATAGCAGACCGATGGGAAAATGGCTGAAATTGTGGGAAAATGTCCCTGACAAAAAGAGGAAGATTTTATATTTTGACACTATTAGGATTCGGGTTACGGTTTGGAAAAGGCCACACTGTTATCAGAGACCTAAATCTCTGGAATTTCTGGACATTGGAATCTGTTAGACAGAAATAGAAAATTCGGGAAAAATAATGAAAAAGATTCAAAAATTCCCAAATTTTGGAAAATGACAGAAAATTATGTTATGAACAACTTTCATGTTGAAAGTTTTTTCAGACGGCTACAGATTGAACAGACTCGATGTATTAGGGTATGTCTGTACCCTGACACAGGAAAATCAAGATTTTCCCAGGGGTATGGGAAATCCGATTTTTGACAGAGGTCAAAACTTATTGGAAAAAGCTCAAAATTTCCAGATCATTAGTGGATTCAATTATGAATCCACTGTGATTTTTGGGGGAAAATCCGGATGCCCCACGGTGGTGAATCCGAAGGTTATTTTCTGCTAAATCAGAGATTGAATATTTTGGAGAGTTCAAAACTCGATTCGGTTCTTGACTTTTGAAATGAAATTTCCGACCCCAAACCAATTTAGAATTTTTACAAGATATCAATAACACGCAAGAATGTCTAATACGAAATTTTTAGAAATTATCAATGAAGATTCATACATGAGATAACAACTAGACTCTATACATGAATTAAAAAAAAAATGATAAAGCAATAGACATGTGTTAATGAAACTAATAAAAGAAAAAAAAAAAAGAAAGACAATAACTAATTAAGCTAAACACCTAAGGCATATGATTTTCACTAAAATGATGATTAAAATAACATAAAATAAAAATGATAATAATAATAATAAAAAAAAAAAAGGATATGAAATTGATTGTTGTTGGCTTTTGACATAAGAGACCCGATTCATCTTTCGAATGGATCATCTTACATGCATAGCGTTGACATGGGCGACTACCGTTTCACATCATCCAATCTTCATAAAGAAACTCGTGAATCCAGTTTTAAACTGAATTCGTGTTAGATCTATGTAAACATCATATGAAAATTTTTCATTACATCTTGAGACAAAGTTTTTCTCTTTGCCTTTTTTTTTTTTTATTTCTTACTTTACCTTGAAGGAGACTTGTTGTTGTGGCTGTCACCTTGATCGGAGAGGAGGGCTACCTTGGTGGAGATGCTGGACTGTTGAATAAGGTGGAGACTTGTTGCTGTGGCTGTCACCTTGATAAGAGAGGAGCTTCACTTGCTGCACCGACTGAGGGTCTTGAAGGTAGCACCAGCTGCTGCTAGGGTGAAGAAGATGAGCTCAGCCGTGTAGATGCTTTTGTATGGTGGCTGTCAAAAGAGAAGAGGAGTTGGGGTGGCTGCAGCTAATGGGGAATGCCTTTAAGGTAGGAGGGATGTTAAGAGGAAAAGGTATAAGAGAGAAAGAGGGGTGGCTGGAGAGAGAATGAATAGGCAACCGTGTGTTGCTGTGATGGATCTTGATGACTTAGGGAGAAATAACCTTTTTTCCTAAGTTTTTGAGAAGTGGGTTTTAATGAGAGGGAAGAAGTACGTGAATGGGCTGAAGAGGTGTGCGTGAATCGAGAGCCAATGTGAGAGAGAAGAAGGGGTGAATACCCTCCCAAGATGTCCAGCCGTATGGGTGTGGAGGCTGAAGCTGGTAGTGCTGCTTGAACATGGCTGAAGGTTGGGGTAGTATCAGCTGCTACCAAGGAGGCTGGATGGATGCCGTGGCTTGTGAGCTGGCTGGAGGTGATGTGTGGCTGAGAAGGAGCACTTGAAGATGGCTACAAGTCTGAAGCTTTTTTGGTGAAGGTGGCTGATGGTGTTGAAGAGCTGGAGATGTTGCTGCCTTGGCTGGAGAGAGAAGCTCCTTGGTGGTGCTGTGAGATTTGAAGATGTTGGACTTCAAAGAGATGCAAGAGGGAGCGGCTGAAGAAAGCTTGAAAATGCAGCCATGGAGGCTGCAACTCAAAAGAGAGAGAGAGAGAGAGAGAGAGAGAGAGAGAGAGAGAGAGAGAGAGAGAGAGAGAGACGTGAGTTGAGATGGGGAGGCCGCCGTAGTTCTTTTTTTTTTGTTTTTTCTCTTTTGTTTTTGATAACTTAGGTTTTAATAATCTAAACCCTAAGTTTCTAATAATATTAGATGGCTTTGATGAATGACTCTACGTCAATGGCTGCAGCCCTTTTGCTTTGGAAGAAATGGAAAGGGAGCAAGGAAGAAAGGGGAAAGAAGGAAGGGAAGGAAAAGGTATAAGAGAGAAAGAGGGGTGGCTGGAGAGAGAATGAATAGGCAACCGTGTGTTGCTGTGATGGATCTTGATGACTTAGGGAGAAATAACCTTTTTTCCTAAGTTTTTGAGAAGTGGGTTTTAATGAGAGGGAAGAAGTACGTGAATGGGCTGAAGAGGTGTGCGTGAATCGAGAGCCAATGTGAGAGAGAAGAAGGGGTGAATACCCTCCCAAGATGTCCAGCCGTATGGGTGTGGAGGCTGAAGCTGGTAGTGCTGCTTGAACATGGCTGAAGGTTGGGGTAGTATCAGCTGCTACCAAGGAGGCTGGATGGATGCCGTGGCTTGTGAGCTGGCTGGAGGTGATATGTGGCTGAGAAGGAGCACTTGAAGATGGCTACAAGTCTGAAGCTTTTTTGGTGAAGGTGGCTGATGGTGTTGAAGAGCTGGAGATGTTGCTGCCTTGGCTGGAGAGAGAAGCTCCTTGGTGGTGCTGTGAGATTTGAAGATGTTGGACTTCAAAGAGATGCAAGAGGGAGCGGCTGAAGAAAGCTTGAAAATGCAGCCATGGAGGCTGCAACTCAAAAGAGAGAGAGAGAGAGAGAGAGAGAGAGAGAGAGAGACGTGAGTTGAGATGGGGAGGCCGCCGTAGTTCTTTTTTTTTTGTTTTTTCTCTTTTGTTTTTGATAACTTAGGTTTTAATAATATAAACCCTAAGTTTCTAATAATATTAGATGGCTTTGATGAATGACTCTACGTCAATGGCTGCAGCCCTTTTGCTTTGGAAGAAATGGAAAGGGAGCAAGGAAGAAAGGGGAAAGAAGGAAGGGAAGGAAAAGGAAAGAAGAGGGGAAGAAGGAAAAGGAAAGAAAAAGAAGAGGGGGCTGGAAGAACCATACGTGAGTGGAGAGAGAGGAAAGAAAGGAGGAAATAAAGAAAGAAAGAAAGAAAAGAAAAAGGAAGAAGAAAGAAAGAAAAGAAAGAAAGAAGGAAAGAAAGGAAGGAGGAAAGGGAAAGGAGAGGAGGAGAGAAAGGAAATAGAGAAATAGAGGGGCTGGAGGTTTGGGTGACCAGTGGGTCCCACCTCTCTAAAATAAAAATAAATAAAAATCAATAAAAACAAAAATAAACAAATAAAAAGAAGCATCTTTTTTTTTTTTAATAAAATAGAAGCGCAAATGAATGGGCCATCTCAGAGCGGGTCCAAATTTCAATTTTGAAATTCATTTTGAAGATTAGAGGGGTAAAATAGTCTTTTCAGAAAGTTTCTAGACGAAACGAGCTATTTTTGGCAGTTTTTTAAACGAGCTCGGATTTTGAAGTTCAATACCCCGTTGCGAAGCAAATCCAGAGTAGAATTTAAAAATGTAATTTTGAAAGAAATCCAGATTGTTTTTCTCGAGAAAATGCTTCCAACCGAAACGAGCTATTTTTGGCAGTTTTTGAAACGAGCTCAGATTTTGAAGTTCAATAGCTCATTGCGAAGCAAATCCAGTGTAAAACTTGAAAATTTGATTTTGAAAGAAATCCAGATTATTTTTCTTGAGAAAATATTTCCAAATTTAGACTCCTGGGGTGAAAATGTCAATTTTGGAAACCTGAGGTTTGAAATTGATTTCTGAAAACTTTTAAAACTCAATCTGGATTGAAATTTATAAAGCTGGAGTTCTGGACTTCGAAAATGAAATGAAATGTGATGAAATGTTATGAAATGCTGAGAAATGATATGAAATGATGAGAAATGACATGAAATGCTATGCGAAATGCTAACCCTGAATGAAGAATTTTGGATGTTAGACCCCGATTGACACTTGTACCAGTTCAAAAAGTGTTAAAATTGACAAAATTTGCAAAAATGGTTGAAGAAATGATTTTCGAGCTCTGCCAAGCTAGAGTAACACTGAAAATTAGGGTTTGAACTGGATTCAACTGAAATGAACTGGATTGAGCTGGGTTTGAGCTAGAACAAAGGTCAGTAATACTGACATGAACTAAAATCAAAGCTTGAACACTAGCTCAATTGACTGAACTCAACTCAATTTCAGCTGAAAGAGCTAAAATGGACTAAAATGGGCTTCTAGACACTTGGAAATTGTTTTGAACTGAAACTGGAGCACTTGAACTCGTAGTGAGCTCAAGTTAGATTCTGGGGAATATGACTGACTATGAATGACTGACTCAGAGACAATTGGCTTGGATTTGAGTGAGAAATAAGCTCATTCCTGAAGAAATGATCCCATTCTGGCAGGAATGGTCAGAAATGAAAATGGTTTATTCATTATGAGCTCAGATGAGCTTGAGATGACTGATATTCTAACTGTCTTGAACTGACCAATGAGCTTGGTTGACTCCGACTGACTGGTGTTCGGGATGGCCTAGGGGTAAAGTGGTAATTTTCTTAATGAAAATGGCTAAAATGGTGATTTTCTGAAACTGACTCGGTGTTTGACTCCTACACTGACCTGACAAGGTTGGCACTGCCTGAGGAGGATTGTTTGAGAATGGATGTGGAAAATTTGGGGTGTTTACAGTGTTGATCATTTTTTAAAATCAACCCTCGTGTTGGTCGAAATCAACCCTCTGTTGATCATTTTTTAAAATCAACTCTCATGTTGATCATTTTTTTCAAACTCTCGTATTGATCAATTTCCAAAATCGACCCTCGTGTTGATCATCCTCTCGAAATTAACCCATGGGTTGATCTTTTCTTTCAAAAAAATTATATTTTACCGGTCCCTTTCAAAATCAATCTTTGGGTTGATCCTTTTCTCAAAATGAATTTTTACTGGTTTTTAAACTGAACATTTTCATTCTACTTCAAAGATTCCATATGCAAGCAGGATCTAACTAAAATCTTTCATCAACAATTCTTCATCAATTTCCAACAATTTCCATCAATCTTTTTTCTCTCATTCAGGATAAGGGATAATCCTGAGACCATTCATAGAAATAATGCATTTCTCTATAATAATTCATTCAAATTATGAATCTTCCTAAGCCCAGAATTTTTGCAAAATTATCATTACAATCATCAAAAAAATCTCAAAGAACCAATATTTCACCAAATTAAGCTTACAAGTCAAAACCCAATCCTTGAACTGGCCATTTTCAAAAAAATTTATCATAGATCAAATCATTTTCTAAACTCAGTCCCAACACTGGTCATTTTCAAAATCTTCAATCTTAAATCAAACCCTTCTAAAAATCCAATCCTCACACTAGGAATTTTCAAAAATTTGATTTTCAGATTAAATGTTGTTCAACTTCCAAGTTGGTCTAATTCTTTCAAAAATGAGTTCTAACTCGGACATTGTTTCAAAAATGAGTTCTGACTCGGACATTGTTTCAAAAAATGAGTTTCGACTCAAAGATTGTTTCAAAAACGAGTTCTTACTCGAATATTGTTTCAAAAACAAGTTTTGACTCAGACATTATTTCAAAAATGAGTTCCAACTCAAACTTTCTCGAATTTTGACTCAAACTTTCCCTCAAAAACGAGTTCCGACTCAGACTTTCTTTTAAAAATCCAAACTTTTGAGTTAGGCTTTCTTCAAAATCTAGCTTTCAGGCCAAACTCCCAAATTCAACTTCATGCGTAATGCCGTGTTTTTACAATCAAACCATCAGGTCAACCAATTTTATCAATTTCAATCATTTTCCAAACCTTTGGGTTACAATTTTTCAATCATTTTTCAACCTTCAGGTTATAATTTCTCAATATCGATCATTTTACCAACCTTTGGGTTAGAATTTCTCAATATCGATCATTTCCCAACCTTTGGGTTATAATTTCTCAATGTCAATCATTTTCCAAACCTCTGAGTTACAATTTCATCAACGTCAATCATTTTTCAACATTTGGGTTATAAATTTTCAATCATTTTCCAACCTTCAGGTTGCAATTTTATCAAGCCTTAGTCATTTTCAAACCTTGGGATAAAACCTTTATAATAAAATCCTGCTTTCGAGTTGGTTTGTCAATCAAAATCCTGCTTTTGACTGGTAGGTCAATCAAAATCCTACTTTCGAGTTGGTCAAGCAATCAAAATCCTGCTTTCGAGCTGGTCAGTCAATCAAATCCTGCTTTCGAGCTGGTTGGTTAATCAAAATCCTGCTTTTGAGCTGGTTGGTTGGTCAATCAAAATCCTGCTTTCGAGCTGGTCGAGCAATCAAAATCTTGTTTTCGAGCTGGTCAGTTAATCTAATCCTGCTTTCGAGCTGGTTAGTCAATCAAAATCTTGCTTTCGAGTTGGTCGATTAATCAAAATCTTGCTTTTGATTTGGTCGATCAATCAAAATCCTGCTTTCGAGCTGGTTGGTCAATTAAAATCCTGCTTTCGAGTTGGTCGATCAATCAAATCCTACTTTCAAGCTGGTCAGCCAATCAAATTCTGCTTTCGAGCTAGCATGTCAATCAAATCCTCCTTTTGAGTTGGTCGGTCAATCAAAATCCTGCTTTTGAGCTAGTCGATCAAACAAAATCCTACTTTTGAGTTGGTCGATCAAACAAAATCCTACTTTCAAGCTGGTTGGTCAAAACAAAATCTTGCTTTTGAGCTAAGTCAGAACAAAATCTTGCTTTTGAGGTGGTCAGTCAAAACAAAATCATGCTTTCGAGTTGGTCGGTCAAAACAAAATCCTGCTTTCGTGCTAGTCAATCAATCAAAATCCAGTCTTCATACTGGTCGAACTATCAAGTTCAATCTTTAGTCACAGATTTATCAATATGACATCAAGTAACTCACTTACAAAGGATTCCAAGACATATTGCCAGTTTGCTAGCAAAAGTATCTGTTGATTCCAAAAAATTCATTACACAAAAGAATTACCTCGAACTACCTATAATATTCTCTCTAAAAGGGCAAAACTTCTGCAAAGAAAGAACAAAATTCAAGTTTTTTCTATTGTTCAACCAAAAGGATGAAGAAAGATCCTCGATATGGCCGGTAGAGGAAAATTCAATGATATTGAAAAGCCAGAAATGAATTGATATTGATCATATCCATTAATCATTCTTAAAGACGATTCTTCTTGCAATAAGGCAGTGAAAATATCCCACGCGTTAAAAGAATCCACTCAATTTCATCAAGTCATGCAAGCATAATTGATTATCTGCAAAAGGGATCTCTCTACTATCATCAAGTTGAAGATCGATAGATGAGTTAGACCCCTGGGGACATAGAAGATTTAGATTATCTCCAAGTTGAAGGGGCATGTGACGTATCCTTCCAGGGAAAGTTCAGATCACCACTTAGTTGAAGGTTGATGAGATAAACCTCCCAACAAACCCTAAAAGATATTTGATTCATGTTACCATAAAAAAAAATTTCAATCAGAGAGACAATATCACCAATCTAATTCCTAGGAACAAGGAAGACTTTGATCACATCTGAGTTGAAGGAGAATGCGACGAGTTCTTTTAGGGGAAATCAGAACATCTCCAAGATGAAGGATGATGCGATGAACTTCTCGCCAAACCTCGAAAGAGCTTAATTTTTATGTCTCAAAAAGGTGCAAAAAGATCATGGGAAATTCCAAATATCAAACTGCCAAATTGTCAAAAATCATCTTTTCTTATGTAAAATTCTTTTATCAATATCTTTTCATCCAAGAATATTTCTTCTCTTTTCATATCAAGAAAATAGATATTTTCCTTGAAGAAACTCAACAACAACAAATTTGAATATTGATTCTTGATTTTACGGAGTTAGCCCAATTAGAAGTAATACTCTAGGTCAAAAGAGGGAATACCATTCACACAGATATGCACATTTCAATCATTTTGAATCAACTATAATCTTATTGGCGATATTTTTTTGACTATCTTGACACAAGGCAAGAAATTGATGTCTGGTTCGATGTCCTATTTTTTCCCACTTATTGGCAATATTTTTTTTACTATCTCAACACAAGGCAAGAAATTAATGTCTGGTTTGATATGTCTTATTTTTTCTCATTGTCCTGCCATGGGCAGTTATTTTTCAGATTCAAAAGTCCCATCATGGTCTCTACAATTGAGGATTTCATATTTCTTATATCCATTCAGGTTAAGGATTGTCCCTGAGCCTCACCTCATGAGGTATTTTTCACATCCGTTCAGGTTAAGGATTGTCCCTGAGCCTCGTCTCACAAGGCATTTTTCATATCAATTCAGTTTAAGGATTGTCCCTGAGCCTCATCTCACGAGGTGTTTTTCATATCCATTCAGGTTAAGGATTGTCCCTGAGCCTCGTCTTACAAGGTATTTTTCATATCCATTCAGGTTAAGGATTATACCTGAGTGTCGTTTCATGAGTTTTTTTTTTGTCCCCATTCAGGTAAGGTCAAACCTGAACCTCGCTCTACGAGGTATCCTTCATCCCATCCAGGTCAAGGGCTAAACTTGATTTTTTTTTCAAAAAGCTTATCTTGTTTTCAACCATGAGATCTCACTCCTATGATCAAAACTCTCTTTTTCACAATCTTGGGATCTTCAACCAAAAGTCTCATCACGATTTTCTCATTCTTTTTTATCAAAATCACTTCATCCTTGAGAATTTTGACATTTTCAAAAGTCATTCAAGATAAGGTATTAAGCCTAAACCTCATTTTATAGGGGCCATTCAAAATCACTTCTTTCCTACCCAGTCAAATCTTCCTAAACTGGGGCATTTTTTTGAAATTTGGTGTGTTTTTCTTTGCTATTAAGCCCGACTTTCAACCGACTTAGCAGCAAAGAGGGGCATCTGTAAACACCCCAAATTTTTCAAGCTCATTTCAGACACCCTCATTTCATAGATCTCATCCTCCTACAAGGCAGTATCGAGTCTCACTTCTAGGTTTAGCTCAGTTTAGAGGTCAATTTTACCTCATTTGGTCAATAAAATTATAAGACCCGCAATTTTTTAGTTCAAACTCTGAATAAATTCTTGAGGCATTTTCCAGTGAAAAATAGTGTTTTTACCGTAAAGTGAATTGAACCGATTCTTGCGATCTAAATATACTTAGGATATCCGTATCTTCACGAATATATGCTCAAACACTCTGAAAACCATAACTTTCTACCTGATCGAAATCAAAAGATTTCTACGAGCCAACTTTCTTAGTTACATCAATACGAAGATAATGGCCTACTTAGAAATTTTCGGAAAAAAAATGCCCAAAACTCGATTGTTTTGCGGGACCCGCGAAAATATTGGTAGGATCCATAGAAATATTCCTCAGAAAATATTCTAGAATATTCTAGAATATTCCAGAACCTTCCAAGGAATATTTCATGGAATATTCCTTCTGGATAAGATCAAACAGTCAGATGGATAAGATCAAAAGTAATTTCTGAAAAAACTATGGACTAAAATAGAAATTCTAAAACTTGGGGCTCAAGTTTCAGAATCTATAAATAGGGGTGCCCTCTCTCTCTAAAAATTGCCAACCCCTCCTTCTCTCTCTAGAAGAACCTCCTATACCTAGCCTAGCCCACGTGAGCCCACCTGACCTGGTCTGAGCTTGCCTGACTTAGCCTGAGCCTGCCTGACCTGGTCCTAACCCACCTGACCTAGGTCTGAACCTACCTGACCTAAGTCCAAACCCAGTTGACTTGACTTGAACCTGGTTTGGTTCAAAGTCCAAGTCCAAGTCTTTTTTCGTCTGAAGTTCGGAGTTGATCCTTTTCAAAGTCGAGCCTCATTCAAAGCATCGAAGCATTTCGGAGTCGTTTCTTCCACGAATTGAAGTAAGTTCATTTCATTAATCTGTCTCTCTTAAGTATTTGATTGTTTGTATATAGCATATACTTTCTGAAGTAGTATCTTGCTTTAGTTTTTTATTAAGCCCTTTTTGGACACTTCGTTGTTCACTTGCTCATCTCGTAACTATCATCGGATATATATGTTCAAATACGCAGTATATGTGTTTTTCAAAATGGTATCTCGCTTTAGTTCTTGGTTGAGCCCTTTAGAACACATCGGTGTTAACCCGCTCACCTCGTAACTATCGTTGGATGCATATCTAAGGGTATATCTGTTGATTCTGCCGACGCGTCCTATATCGCACAGGCTATGTAATTTACCTTTGCCGTCGCGTCGTATGATGCCAAGGCTCCCTGCTTTCTGCAATTTCCGATTAATGCACTTCCGATTATGAATTTACTTATGTCGTCGTGTTGAATGACACCAAGGCTCCTGCTTTCTGTAAATATATATGTAGAATATTTCGTTCAGTTACACACCCTAAACAATAGTATATGCATTTCTTTACCGCCGCTATATAAAGCACAGACTTCTGCTTATACTACATATGTGGTGCATAAATAAGTGTTCAAATGGAGATCAACTCCAAATCGCCAATGTGATTCCCTTACTGCTCTTCGTTCAAGATTTTGCTTGACGAATGAAGCCCCTATTGGAAAGGCTTCACTTTTTGGCAAAATGCTCTTTACGTAAAGACTAAGTCAATTACATATGGCCTGACTATGGCCCAGGGTTCCTTCAACCTTGATGGATGCAAAGTACGCACAATAGTGGGCATCCATTTCCAGAGTTAAGCGTAGCGATTTCCCACCAAAGAGGGGAGATGCCGCTGAAATGGATAAAAGAAACGCACACTTTCTCTGTTAAAGAGAGGAAGTGCTGCTGAACTTTCTAAAAGAAGCTAAGAATAGCTCAGAAAGAACGTAGCAGGATACTCCGTCATATAGTGGAGTGCTACCCAGTTCATGAAATGCCTTCTATAATATAGAAAGGTTCATCACACCACTGCTGATAGAGCAGAGGAGGTGCTGACAGAATGGTTGGCAAAAGAGTTATCAGAACCAATTAAGTGGCACAACGATGCCGTTTGTTGAAACGAGGTCAGAATGACTCGTCTCCTTGATACCTGTAAGGGCAACGTACTTGTAAGAGTCGTTGCGCCGAAGTAGTGGTAGTGCCTTGATGAGGTCCTTAGCTCGTTGCGTAAAAATACACCGAGTAGCCGATCCGTAGAGATCGAGTCATGTGCATGCTCATTGTGAATTATTAGACAACCAGACTCATAAGGGCTGTTGAGTCAGAGTGTGTTGTTTTCACCAAAATGGGTGAAGTGCTCGTCAAGGCCGAAGTGCCAAAAGCAGAGTTAAGCATGCATATGAATAAAACCTTTGTTCCACTGTGAAAGCCGTGTGGTTGATTGGGGTCGGGTACATACTTCTCAAAGGCTGCCCTATAAGCATGCAATGTTTGTCAAGTAATTGTAAGACCGGCAGACCCCTTTCAGAATTTCTCACCAAGAAAGACGGTGATGGCACAACCTTGAGTGACATATATTTTACCCGAACCTGATAGAGTTCATTGATGGCCTCCGTCACTCAGAGGTATGGAGGTTGTGGTTATCCTTAAATATCTAAGGATTGAACCCAACTACTACAGTGGCAGAATGCATTTGAATTCCTAGTAAGGATCTCTTCTGGTATGTTGTACCGTCCTACTAGGGGGATGGGGTCAACAGGCCTCTGAGGTATCTAAAATATAAAGAATAATCAACCCCCAGATAGTCGCGTTGTCGCCCAGATATGAGTCCTCTAAGCCCAGGGGGAGGTGTAATTATCGAAACAAAGCATTAGCTTAGGTACATCGATACTTTGAATGTATGCGTGTATGGACGTTGTTGAGTCAGTCCTGCATAACCTTTGTGAAGGTGTCATAGTCGAGATACTACTGAACCGATTGGGAAAGAACCTCATTGATATCCATACGACTAAGCGAAGCTCGGAGAGTTGTCCTTAGACTTGTAGGATACGGATGTGCCAAGCATAAAGGCTTGAGCTAGACATTCATTCGTGACTCTGAAGAGGTCAAGGCTAAGTCATAGAGACTTGAGCGGTTATTCCAACTCACAACTCTGAAGAGGCTTATGCGAAGTCATGAAGACTTGCATAGACGTTCAACTCATAGCCCTGAGGAGGCTCTTGCGATATACGCTAAGTCTTGGAGGCTTGAGCGTCATGATTACGAATTGTGACCCTGAGTGGTCATCGCATATACTCGAGTTGAATGGATGTATATTTGCTTGCTTACCAGACCATCAGTGGTTCTGACCCTGTTTAATGGGGATTTCAGGTGTTGGACCTGCGTGGCGATATGTGAAGCAAGGCGGCATCGAGTTCGAGGGTTTCTCTAGACAGAGTTGTACTGCTTCCTTTTATTGAACCTATATTGCTTTTCCAAGCAGTGATGTTGTAATAAACATGTGGTTTTCGACAAAATGGAACACTTTGGTGGTCAATTAGTTGCTTGGCCACATACCTACAACGTGATCGAAGTTTTCTAAAACAGACGACTCATTATCGTCTGATTCCGCTGCTAAAAGCTTTTCTAAGTTCCGCTGAAAAGAAAAAAAAAGGAAATTCATGAAAATTTTAACTTAGCTTTGTTTTGGAAATCTGGGGCGTTACAGAATTGGTATCAGAGCAAGAGTCTGAGAAACCTGGTTCGAGCACTACAACAAAGCAGTAGATTAGCGACGACCACATTTCGTCGCTAATCCGTCGCTAACCATGTTAGCGACGGATTAGCGACAACGCGGCGACAGTATGCTTACGTCGCGAATATTTCGACGCTAACTGGCGACGGAATAATTCCGTCGCCTGGTCCGTCGCTAATTGCGACGGAATAACGAGCGCTATATTCTGTCGCCAATCCGCCGGTACTAAACGGCGACCACGGCTTGGCGACGGATTTAATTCCGTCGCTATGCCGTCGCTAGATTAATATGAATAGTGACGGATGGTTCCGTCGCTAAGCCGTCGCTAGATTAATATGAATAGCGACGGAATAATCCGTCGCTAATCCGTCGCAAACACGAAAAAAAATCAAAAAAAAATTATTTAAAAATTAATTACCGAGAACTGTACAATTTCTATTTCTTGTACAATTTATATTTCCTGTAAATAAAAAACAAACCACACAAAAAAATTCATATAACAAGTATCTATAATAATTAATCGTTCCACCTTAAAATTAAGAAGTTTAATTATTTACAATTCAACAATTACAATTAGGAAAAATAAAAAAAATAGAACTTCTTCAACACAGTCCTCTAATCATCGCCAAGATTTTGTGCGTCTTCTTGTTCATTGTCTTTATCTGTCCCTTCAGCTCCACTACCCTGATTATCGCTAGCAGCCTACACAAGAAAAGAACAGTCAGTATTGATAAACAAAATATAATGAAATAAATTACACACTATATGTGATTCTATCATGTGCTCATGTGTGATCTAAGGCAATAAAAAAACTCTATATGTGATTCTATCATGCTCATATGTGTGCTAAGGCAGTCAAAAAATTGAATATGTGATTATAGCATGTTCATATGTGTTCTAAGGCATATAAAAAAACTCTATATGTGATTCTACCATGCTCAGATGTGCTTTAAGGCAGGCAAAAAACTATATATGTGATTCGATCATGCTCGTATGTGTGCTAAGGCAGTAAAAAAATTGAATATGTGAATATAGCATGCTCATATGTGCTCTAAGGCAGGCAAAGCAACTTTATATGTGATTCTATCATGCTCATATGTGTGCTAAGGCAGTAAAAAAATTGAATATGTGATTATAGCATGTTCATATGTATTCTAAGGCATCTAGAAAAACTCTATATGTGATTCTACCATGCTCAGATGTGCTTTAAGACAGTCAAAAAAACTATATATGTGATTATACCTGAGAGGGACCTGGAATCGAAGATCCCCTATCCTGAACAACGGCCTTGATCTCATTTCGGAGAAAGGGGGCGACGGTGTATTGGAAGTAGTTATTCAGTGATTCATTAATGATCTCGCATACATCATCACCGGAAAGAATAGACGGCTGCTTGGAGCTTATGTCGGCGCAAGAAGTCGGTGAGCCGTAACTGGAAGAACCAATAACTGGTGAAGTGTTCATATTACTCCCAAACCCGAACACGCGACCTTTTTTGGGTTCACCTGCTGCAGTCACCCATGCTGTAGGATCAAATGATGGATGCTGAGTAGCGTCTTCGCCATATCGCTCTACCATCTGTTGCTCATATGCCTCCTACAAAATAATGTTTAAAGTATTCATTAATAATTAATGATAACATTATGATAACTTGCATATATATTGCAATGATTATTAATAGAATTAATACATACCGTTGTCGTTCTCACCTTCTCTGATACGAAGACTCTCGTGGTCTTCCATTTATGTGTTTCTACAAACACATCCTTATATGGTACACTGCCTCCTTTTTCTGCTTCTTGCCTCCTTTTTCTTTGAAGACATATACAATCGCTGCAATCTAGGAGTGATAGGAAAGTAGCGGAGCGACTTGTATGAAACTTCCTTTGATCTCGTGCTACCATTGCCTCTTGTCTTTGGCTTGAACCGAGGATGCCCACATGACGGGCATGATATGTCGTTTTCCTGCTCCTTGAAATACAACATGCAGTGATTTGGACAAGCATCAATCTTTTTGTAACCCATACCTAGAGCGTTGACCATAACTTTCGCACGATAGAAATTTTGTGGCAATTTCTCATCTTTAGGCAACATACTCTTCACAATCATGCACAAACGATCAAAACATGATTGACTCAAATTATACTCGGACTTCAAATTCATTAGTTGAAGAACTGCAGACAAGATAGTGTGACTCTCACAACCGTTCCAAAGTGGCTCATCAGCATCTTTAAGTAAATCATAAAATCTACTAGCTGCATCGTTTGGTGATTCTTCATCTACGGCAGTTCTTATATCACTAGAACTCATAGCAGAACCCAGTTCTGTTCCTGCAGCATCAAATATCAAATTCGTATATGGATTATCGTGCACCACATTCACCCGTGCATCAAAATCGTTTCTAAATTCTTCTCCATGAAACGTCCAGTTCTGATAATCACTCACAAAACCCTTCCTGTATAGGTGATGTCTAACGCCATGAGGTTCTACAAATCGATTATTCTTACAAATCTTGCAGGGACACCTAATCCGACCTGTGGGATCTACCGTACTGACACTCGCCGTTGCAAATTCAATAAAACTATCGACACCATCCATATATTCATGCGATAACTCA
The DNA here is from genome assembly GCF_984573655.1 of Nuphar pumila. NCBI lineage: Eukaryota > Viridiplantae > Streptophyta > Magnoliopsida > Nymphaeales > Nymphaeaceae > Nuphar > Nuphar pumila. Next base: position 61,629,814 of record NC_143258.1, read on the forward strand.
TTGTCCACTATCCTACGGTACATCCATTCATGGTTTGCAATCATTCTGTCGTATGATGTTACAAATAGTATCCTAACGAATTAAGAAAAAAACAATCAGAATGCTACGATGAAGAAAATATCAAATTTATCATGCAATATACTATGTCAAACAATAACAAGAATTTTGATGCATGCATTGATAACTTAATATTTTCATGTGCAAACTATTAATGACACGATACAATCATTTGAAGCATGCTTTTATTATAAAATTTTACATGGAAGTCAAAATCAAATTGAAAGTAACTACATGCAAGCATGGATACAATTACATCAAACATTGCAATACATCATAATCATTCATATCAAATAAATGGCAAACATATACCTGCAGCAAACACACTTCAATATCTCACTAACTACTACCATGCTTAGCATGGACTCCGTACTCCAAAAATAAGAACACTTCCATATTTCTACATTAAAATCATGCTCAGCATGATCTCCGAACTCCAACAAAGCAGTCCTAGATATCAACAACTAAGTGAGTGTGTGAACAATAAAGTGCAGCATTCAATAAATTAAATAACATGTGATACGTTTGCATCACTTACTCACCACGGGTATTTACCTGATTTGCATTGTTTTTGTCATTTACTTACCACAGGTGGCCGAGCACGAGTTGGTTCCGTTGAAAAATCTGCACAAAAACAAAACAAATTAAGTAACAAACTAACTAATCATGAAACAAGATGAAACACTAACTAAAAAAATTAAAACAAATTAAAACAACTCTAACTAATTGAAAGAAGAGAAAAGAAAAATAGTATATATGTTAAGCCAAATCTAACTAGAAGATGCTAATTTAACAAACCAGCTATAACATGTTGAACCAGTCGACTAACATAAAGTCATAGACAATTTCTAATCTGAACTACTTAGCAAAGAAATAGTAAATCAATCAATTAGTTTACTAGAAAAGATGTGAACTCCGTTTAACCACCACTATCATAAAGAATTCAAATAGCCCTAATCTAACTAACTGATTGTGAGAACATTAAATACCAATCTATCTAAGAAAAATATAATTATAAAAGACTAATAGATTGAAATACTCTAACTAACCAGATTTCAAGAAAACAAATTGAAGTAAAACTAACTACCAGTAGACATTAACAAACTAACAAATTGAACAACATGGACAACTTGTATATATACATTACAAAAAAAATTTCAACTTAAAATCCATATGGACAACATATATGCAAACTACACTTAAAACCATATGGACATCTTATATACACATATTACAAATTTTTTTTCAAGCTAATCACATGGACAACATAGGGATCACATAATAACTTTTTTTTTTTAAAAAAAGAGATGACATGGGGAGCATAGGTATCCATAACAAAAATTCTTTTCAAAACAGATCACATAGGCAACGTAGGTATCTCATAACAAATTTTTTTTCTTCAAACAAACACATAAGCAACATAGTATTCCTACTAAAGATTTTTTTTTTCAAACTGATTTACATAGGCAGCATATGCATTAAAAAACAATTTTTTTTGAAACCAATTCACATAGACAACATAATATATCTCATAACAGATTGTTTTTTTCAAAAGCAATACACATCGGCAGCATGTTATTCCTACTACAGATTTTATTTTTCAAACGATTCATATAGGCAGCATAGGCATTCAAAAACAGAAAACTTTTTTTTTTTTTGACAAGTCACTTAGGCAGCATAACTTCATTACAGATTTTTTTTTGACAAGTCACATAGGCAGCATAGCTTCATTGCATATATTTTTTTTGACAAGTCACATAGGCAGCATAGCTTCATTACAGTTTTTTTTTTTTGACAAGTCACATAGGCCGCATAGCCTGAATTACAGAAAACTTTTTTTTTTTGACAAGCCACATAGGCAGCTAAACGCAGGGGGTCGACCCCCCCTGCCGGAAACGCAGGGGGTCGACCCCCCCTGCCGGAAAGCACGGCAGGGGGTTAAACCCCCTGCCTTTCCGGCAGGGAAGGGGGTTAAACCCTCTGCCGGAAAGGCAGTTCCGGCATGGGGGGTTGACCCCCTGCTGTGCCTTTACGGCAAGGGGGGTCGACCCCCTGCGTTTCCGGCAGGGGGTCGACCCCCCCTGCCGGAAAGCACGGCAGGGGGTTAAACCCCCTGCGTTTCCGGCAGGGAAGGGGCGTACCCCCTGCGTTTAGAAGAAGAAGAAGAAGAAGAAGAAGAAGAAGATTACCTGCGTGTCGCCGGACGGTGGCGGGAGGTTGACGGGGAGCGGCAGCTGGCGAGCGGTGGACGGGGAGCGGCGGCTGGCGAGCGGCGGCGGCCGGACGGTGGCGAGAGTCGACGGGCGGCGGGAGGGAGCAATACAGCGAAACAGGGAAAAGAGAAAGAGGGATGGGATTAGGGATTTACGCGACATTTAGCGACGGCTTAGCGATGGAAACATTCCGTCGCTAAACCAAAATACCAAAAAAGCGACGGAATATATTCTGTCGCTACGCCGTTGCTAATTAGCGACGGATTAGCGACGACAGAGTTCCCTCTCTAAATCCGTCGCTAAAATGGTGTTCTTGTAATAAAAAGTAGCGATAAAAACATGCAGTCGCTAATCCGTCGCTAAGTAGCGACAGATTAGCGATAATAGTTGTTTCCTCGCTAATCCGTCGCGAATTAGCGACAGATTCTATCTCTAGCTAATCTGTCGCTAAGTAGTGACGAAAAAAATCTGTCGCTAATTTCCGTCGCTAATTAACAATTTTCTTGTAGTGGAGATCCGTCTTGTCCACCATATCGCATTGTAAGTATATCTCTTTGTAAATAGTTACTAATTCGAGTGCATCTTTGTATATATGGCAACTCACGACTCACGAGGCTACTGCTATCATTGTGGGATTATGCACGATGAGTGGGTGTGCCTATATGAGGTACAAGACTGCCAGTTTTGTGGTGAAGAGGGGCATTCTGCCAACGAATGCCAAATGAAATATACTGCCGATATGGGTCGGCGAGGATCGCTTGGTCTTAGGGACGAGACTTCGCGTGTTAGTGGACCACATTACTCCTGTAGGGGGAGTAGCCGTACCCCAGCAACTTCAGATGAACTACCAGCTCTAGTAGAATTTGACTTGAACTTCCTTGAGGGATTTGGTCAATCGCAAGGCTATCAACAGGCATCATGTATGCCTAGCTTGCACAGTCGAGATGAGGGATGCAACAACTCCTTCTATAATCTCATTATGATTTTAGATTTCTCGAATCATAGTGCTATTATATGGGGGAACGGAGTGGCTTCACAAACGCCTAGCCTAAATGGCCAGGAAGAGGGATACAACTTCTATTATCTTGTTATGATCTTGGACTCCTCGAGTCATAATGATACTGAATGGGCAAGTAGACCGGCATCACTGATCTACCCACAAGATTCGCTTGAGAGTGCGGAAGTGCCGCCCAAGCAAAAACTAGTTGTGCCTGCACCAAGGCAATGTGGAAGCAGACAATACTTCGGGTTGTTTGGGTCAAGAAAGAAATCAAGTTCTTAGGAGAGACTGATAATGTTTTGGAGTCAATAGACTCTTGTATATAGTTTCTCAACACCTAAAGTCTGCCAGTGCGGCATGACGTTTTGTTTAAGGTGATGCTTGTGTAAATATGATGTATATTAAGTAAATAAAGCTTTGCTTAAATATATACATTGAGAAACTAAAACACGTTGCTTGTATGTGATAGATAAATGGCTCCTACGACAAGGAGAACCATGCCGAGCGAGGAGTCCCATACTCAAGGATTTATGCTGAAAACGCTCAACAATCTGGTTACTACCATCTGTGAAACAAGGCCAGAACCAGTCGCACCTCGAAACGAAAACCTTGGGAGAATAACCTATGAAAAATTCCTCAAGCTCAATCCACCAGTCTTCGCCAGTAGAGTCGATCCTGAACTGACAGAGAGTTGGGTCGAAGAGACAGAACGCGCCTTCCTGGTACTGTGAGTACCAGAAGAAAAGAAGACCAACTTTGGCACGTACAGGCTCAAAGACAACGCACGAAAGTGGTGGGATACCACCAAGATTATCCAGTTCTCACAAGTTGAAGTCATTCCTTCGACTGACTTTCAGAGAGCTTTCTTGGATAATTACTTCCCGTTGCACTCCAGAAACAAGAAAAAAATGGAGTTTCTAGAATTGGAGCAGGGTGGTATGAGTCTGATAGACTATACCACCAAATTTCAAAATCTTGAGCGGTACTGCTCCCAGTTATTTGAGACCGACCAAGAAAGGGCCGACAAGTACATCAACGAACTGCGAGAAGGGTTAAGGTCACGGGTTATCACCAGCATGCCCAAAACTTTTTAAACTGTTGTGGCAGCAGTTTCGAAAAATCAAGTGGATTGGTTGCGATCAAAAGTGATCATCGCAAAGAGGCTCGTAGTTGATGGTGGGAGCCGAAAAAGAACGTTCCCAAGTGGCCAGGGTTCACGACGACCCTTTCAAAAGAGAAAGTTCCAAGGTGGGAACGTTACTCAACAAGTCGTGAGGCCAAGGCAGAACATGGCTCCAAACAATCAGCAGTCCAACCCGAACTGCCCAAAATGCCATGTAAATCATGTTAGAGGACCATGTCCACGTGACACAGGTGGTTGCATCTACTATGGCAAAGTAGGCCACATTGTAAGACAGTGCGAAAAGAAGCTTGCTAATGAGCAAAAGAGGAATGCCAGATCTGCCGGACCCCCTCAACAAATACCACAGCGATCACAAATCCAACGACCCCCACCTAGAATAGAACAAAGGCCTACTGTAGGTCGTGTATACGTTGTAACGACTGAACAAGTCGAAATTGGTGACCTCATTGAAGGCACCGTACCTATTAATGGACATGCAACTTACGTCTTGTTTGATTGTGGTGCTACTCATACCTTCATCTCCGATGATTTCAGCGAACAACTCTACGCCTCGGTGCAACCGGTTGATAAAATGATCGAAGTATACAACCCGTTGGGTTTACGCACCAAATGTATCCATTGCATCAAGAATTTGGATATAGAGATAGCTGGGCAACACTTGCCTACTGATGCCATATTGATCGATATGGTACAGTACGATGTCATTTTGAAAATGAATTGGTTAGCTCAGAACCATGCCAGGATCTTATACCGAGAGGGCAGGGTGATTCTATCACAACCGGGAATGCCTAAGATAGAATATCGGATATCCAAGCCAGTTCCACAAAAGTGGCTTATATCGACTCTTAAGGTACAGAAATACCTTAGAAAAGGTTGTGTAGCCTTCCTACTTAGTCTTTCAGCTGAAGGCTCAAACAAATATCCCATCCCTTGAGAGTTTGGAAGTGGTTCGGGAGTTTCCCGAAGTGTTTCCTGAGGAATTGCCAGGACTTCCACCACTTCGTGAGGTTGAATTTGGAATTCAATCCTTACCTGGGACTGCACCAATATCCAAAGCCCCTTATCGTATGGCGCCAGCTGAACTCAGTGAGTTGAAGTGTCAGTTGGAGGAACTGATGGAACAAGGGTTCATCCGACCAAGTATGTCACCATGGGGAGCTCTGATGCTGTTTGTCAAGAAGAAGGATGGATCCCTTCGGTTATGCATCGATTATCGGATGCTTAACCAGGCAACCGTTAAAAATAAGTATTTGTTGCCACGGATTGAGGACTTATTCGACCAGCTCAGAACGGCAAGAGTGTTCTCCAAGATCGACCTCACGTCTGGGTACCATCAGCTCAAAGTTAAGAAAGAGGACATACCTAAGACTGCCTTCAAAAGGAGATATGGCCATTATGAGTTCGTAGTAATGCCCTTCGGACTCACTAATGCGCCTGCTGCCTTTATGGACCTGATGAACCAGGTGTTCAGGCCATACTTAGACACATTCATCATCGTCTTCATCGATGATATCCTCGTTTATTCCGAGAACAAGGAACAACATAAGGAGCACTTGAGAATCGTCTTGAAAACCCTTCAAGATAATCAACTTTATGCCAAGTTTTCAAAATGTGAATTTTGGCTAGACAAAGTGACGTTCCTTAGTCATGTAATATCCAAGGAGGGAATTGCAGTAGATCCTGCGAAGGTTGAAACTGTGATAGACTGGAAGCAGCTAGAAAATATCACTGAGATCCGCAGCTTCCTTGGACTTGCCGGATATTATCGGAAGTTCGTACAAGACTTCTCTCGAATCGCCGTACCGATGACGAAATTGTTGAAAAAGGGAGTCAAGTTCGAATGGACTGACCAGTGTAAGGAGTGCTTTGAGGTTCTCAAACAGAGGCTTACCATTGCCCCTGTCCTTATCTTACCTTCTGGTCAGGGAGGCTTCATTGCTTATACTGATGCCTCGGGAACATGTCTGGGTTGCGTGTTGATGCAGCATGGCAAAGTAATCGCCTATGCATCTCGTCAGTTAAGAATTCATGAGATAAACTATCCAACCCACAATCTTGAGCTTGCCGCGGTAGTGTTCGCACTTAAAATCATGCGACACTACCTTTATGGAGAGAAATTTGAGGTCATGTCGGACCATAAAAGCTTAAAATACCTATTTTCTCAAAAAAAACTTAATATGCGGCTACGGCGATGGCTGGAATTCCTCAAAGACTATAAATTCACACTTTCCTATCACCCTAGAAAGGCGAATGTCGTAGCCGATGCCCTTAGTCGCAAGACTATTGGCACTCTGGCCAGCCTAACCGGACAATAAAAGTTGAGGGAGGATTTCGTCAACTGAAAGCCATTCCTGGCTGATATAGGCAAAATACGATTGTCAAGCCTGATAATACAGCCTGAAATCATGGATCGGATCGTAGCCGAACAATTGAGAGATCCCCAGTACGTGGAGCTAAAGGCTCGAGCTAAAAAAGATGATACTTTCTTCCATCTGAAAGAAAATGGAGGAATATGGATGGAAGAAAGGATCTGGATTCCAAATAACCCTGAGCTAAGAGAAGAAGTACTCCAGAAAGCACATAGTAGCAAGTACACTATCCACCCTGGAGGCACTAAAATGTTTAGAGACTTGCAAATAAAGTACTGGTGGAGGGGAATGAAAAGGGACGTGGCTACGTTTGTCTCGAAGTGTTTGATCTGCCAACAAGTTAAGATCAAACACCAACGACCTGGCGGAAAGATGCAACAGATCGAGATTCCAGAATGGAAATGGGAGGGCATCACGATGGATTTCATCATTGGATTACCTCGATCCAAGAGACAACACGATTCCATATGAGTGATTGTGGACAGACTCACCAAGTCTGCTCACTTCCTGCCAATCAACACCAGATATTCAACAGAAAGGTTAACAAAAATCTATATTCGGGAAATCGTCAGACTCCACGGAGTGCCGACCACGATCATATCTGATCGTGACCTGAAGTTCACCTCCCACTTTTGGGAGTAGCTACAGAGAGCCCTGGGGACAAAACTGAAGTTTAGTACGACTTTCCACCCCCAAACAGATGGGCAATCTGAGCGAACCATACAGACTCTCGAAGATATGCTGAGAGCCTATATGCTAGAATGGAAAGGTGATTGAGACTCCCATCTAGCGTTAGCTGAATTTGCTTATAATAATAGTCATCACGCTAGTATTGGGATGGCACCATATGAAGCCCTGTATGGACGACCCTGCCGATCACCAATCCATTGGGGCGAAGTGGGTGAGCGAACCTTGGACTCGCCTATTGTCTTGCAGCATTATACTGAGCAGGTTCACATGATCAGATTGAAGCTATTAACTGCTCAGAGCTGACAGAAGAGCTACGTCGATCAGCGGCGTAGGGAACTCACTTTTGCGGTTGGAGACAAGGTCTTCATCAAAGTCTCTCCAACCAAGAGTGTTTTCCATTTTGGAAAGAAGGGGAAACTCACCCCCAGATTCGTTGGTCCCTTCGAGGTTTTGAGCCGGATAGGAGAGACCGCCTAAAGAGTAACATTGCCATCGTAGTATACACAGATACACAACGTATTTCACGTGTCAATGCTTAGAAAATACGTTCACGACCCTTCCCATGTCATCCAACATGAAGATATCAACATCCAGGAGAATATGACGATGGAAGAAAGACCAGTTGAGATCGTGGACCGTCGGGAGCAAGTGCTTAGGTCGAAGGTCATTCCACTTGTTAAAGTGAGATGGCAACTTCACAGAGTTGATGACTGCACTTGGGAGCCCGAATCCAATATGCGGGATAAGTATCCTGAGCTATTCACTTAGTACTCTTAATTGAATTTCGCGGACGAAATTCCTTTAAAGGGGTAATAATGTAAGACCCACAATTTTTCAGTTCAAACTCTGAATGAATTCTTGAGGCATTTTCTAGTGAAAAATAGTATTTTTACAGTAAAGCAAATCGAACCGATTCCTACAATCCAAATATACTTAGGATATTCGTATCTTCACGAATATATGCTCAAACACTCTGAAAACCATAACTTCCTACCTGATCAAAATCAAAATATTTCTACGAGCCAACTTTCTTAGTTACATCAGTACGAAGATAATGGCCTACTCAAAAAAAATTGGAAAAAAATGACGAAAACTCGACTTTTTTTCGGGACCCGCGAAAATATTGGTGGGACCCACAGAAATATTCCTTAGAAAATATTCTAGAATATTCTAGAATATTCCAGGACCTTCCAGGGAATATTCCATGGAATATTTCTTTTGGATAAGATCAAAAGTAATTTCTGAAAAAGCTATGGACTAAAATGGAAATTCTGAAACTTGGGGCTTAAGTTTCAGAATCTATAAATAGGGGTGCCTTCTCTCTCTAAAAATCGCCAACCCCCCCTTCTCTCTCTAGCTTTTCTCTCTAGAAAAACCTCTCCTACTTAGCCTAGCCCACCTGACGTGGTCTGAGCCTGCTTGACTTAGCCTGAGCCTGCCTGACCTAGTCCTAACCCACCTGACCTAGGTCTGAACCTACCTGACCTAAGTCCAAACCCAGTTGACTTGACTTGAACCTGGTTTGGTTCAAAGTCAAAGTCCAAGTCTTTTTTCGTCCAAAGTTCGGAGTTGATCCTTTTCAAAGTCGAGCCTCGTTCGAAGCATCGAAGCATTCCGGAGTCGTTTCTTCCACGAATTGAAGTAAGTTCGTTTCATTAATCCATCTCTCTCAAGTATTTGATTGTTTGTATATAGCATATACTTTCTGAAGTAGTATCTTGCTTTAGTTCTTGATTGAGCCCTTTTTGGACACTTCGGTGTTCACTCGCTCGTCTCGTAACTATCGTTAGATACATATGTTCAAATACGCGGTATATGTGTTCTTCAAAATGGTATCTCACTTTAGTTCTTGGTTGAGCCCTTTAGAACACATCGGTGTTCATCCGCTCGCCTCGTAACTACCGTTGGATGCGGATCTAGGGGTATATCTGCTGATTCTGCCAACGCGTCTTATATCGCACAGGCTATGTAATTTACCTTTGTCGTCGCGTCGTATGATGCCAAGGCTCCCTGCTTTCTGCAATTTCCGATTAATGCACTTTCGATTATGTATTCACTTACATCATCGTGTTGAATGACACCAAGGCTCCTGCTTTCTGCAAATATATATGTAGAATATTTCATTCAGTTACACACCCTGAACAATAGTATATTCATTTTTTTACGTCGCCGCTATATAAAGCACAGGCTTTTGATTATACTACATATATGGCGCGTAAATAAGCGTTCAAATGGAGATCAACTCCAAATCGCCAATATGATTCCCTTACCGCTTCTCGTTCAAGATTTTGCTTGACGAATGAAGCCCCTATTAGAAAGGCTTCGCTTTTTGGCAAAATGCGCTTTACGTAAATACTAAGTCAATTACGTATGGCCTGACTATGGCTCAGGGTTCCTGCAACCTTGATGGATGCAAAGTATGCACAACGGTGCGCATCCATTTCTCGAGTTAAGCGTAGCGATTTCCCACCAAAGAGGGGAGATGCCGCTGAAATGGATAAAAGAAACGCATACTTTCTCCGTTAAAGAGAAGAAGTGCTGCTGAACTTTCTAAAAGAAGCTAAAAATAGCTCAGAAAGAATGTAGCAGGATACTTCGTCATATAGTGGAGTGCTACCCAGTTCATGGAATGCCTTCTACAATATAGAAAGGTTCGTCACACCACTGCCGATAGAGCAGAGGAGGTGCTGACAGAATGGTTGGCAAAAGAGCTGTCAGAACCAGTTAAGTGGCACAACAATGCCGTTTGTTGAAACGAGGTCAGAATGACTCGTCTCCTTGATACCTGTAAGGGCACCGTACTTGTAAGAGCCGTTGCGTCGAAGTAGTGGTAGCGCCTTGACGAGGTTCTGAGCTCGTTGCGTAAAAATACGCCGAGTAGCCAATCCGTAGAGATCGAGTCATGTACATGCTCATTGTGAATTATCAGACAACCAAACTCATAAGGGTTGTTGAGTCAGAGTGTGTTGTTTCCACCGAAAGGGGTGAAGTGCTCATCAAGGCCGAAGTGCCAAAAGCATAGATAAGCATGCATATGAATAAAACCTTTGTTCCACTGTGAAAGCCGTGTGGTTGATTGGGGTCGGGTACATACTTCTCAAAGGCTGCCCTATAGGCATCCAATGTTCGTCAAGTAATTGTAAGACCAGCAGACCCCTTTCAGAATTTCTCACCAAGGAAGACGATGATGGTGCAACCTTGAGTGACATATCTTTTACCCGAACCTGATAGAGTTCATTGATGGCCTCCGTCACTCAGAGGTATGGAGGTCGTGATTATCCTTAAATATCTAAGGATTGAACCCAACTACTGCAGTGGCAGAATGCATTCGAATACCTAGTAAGGATCTCTTCTGGTATGTTGTACCGTCCTACTAGGGGGATGGGGTCAACAGGCCTCTGGGGTATCTAAAATACATAGAATAATCAACCCCCAGATCGTCGCGTTGTCACCCAGATATGAGTCCCCTAAGCCCACGGGGAGGTGCAATTATCGAAACAAAGCATTAGCTTAGGTACAACGATACTTTGAATGTATGCGTGTATGGACGTTGTTGAGTCAGTCCTGCATAACCTTTGTGAAGGTGTCATGATCGGTATACTACTAGACCGATTGGGAAAGAACCCTATTGATATACATACGACTAAGCGAAGCTCGGAGAGTTGTCTTTAGATTCGTAGGATACGGATGTGCCAAGCATAAAGGCTTGAGCTAGACATCCATTTGTGACTCTGAAAAGGTCAAGGCTAAGTCGTAGAGACTTGAGCGGTTATTCCAACTCACAGCCCTGAAGAGGCTTATGCGAAGTCATGAAGACTTGCGTAGACGTTCAACTCATAGCCCTGAGGAGGCTCTTGCGATATACGGTAAGTCTTGGAGGCTTGAGCGTCGTTATTACGAATTGCGACCCTGAGTGGTCATCGCATATACTCGAGTTGAATGGACATATATTTGCTTGCTTACCAGACCATCAGTGGTTCTGACCCCGTTTAATGGGAATTTCAGGTGTTGGACCTGCGTGGCGATATGCGGAGCAAGGCGGCATCGAGTTTCAGGGTTTTTCTAGACAGAGTTGTACTACTTCCTTTTATTGAACCTATATTGCTTTTTCAAGCAGTGATGTTGTAATAAACATGTGGTTTTCGATAAAATGGAACACTTTGGTGGTCAATGAGTTGCTTGGCCACATACCTGCAACATGCTCAAAGTTTTCTAAATATGACGACTCATTATCCTCTGATTCCACTACTAAAAGCTTTTCTAAGTTCCGCTACAAAGAAAAAAAAAAGGAAATTCATGAATATTTTAACTTAACTTTGTTTTGGAAATCCGGGGCGTTACAAAAATTGCCATTTTACCCCTAAGTCACCCTTAGCCTTTTGTCTGTCAGACTTAGCCAAACTCATTCTAAGTTCATGAAAGTTAGAATGTCAATCATTTCTAGCTCCACTAAGCTCACGATGAGCAGTGTCAGTCCATTTTAGCTAAAATTAGTTCATTTCTCGCAAAATAAGCCTTTTTTTAGATCGAATTTTAGCCAAACTATCCCCGAGTCAGTCAAATCCAGTAGATCCTATCCTCAACAGTCTAACATGAGTGCATCTAGTGTTTGAATGGTCCGGTTTTAGTTCAAAATCACTTTTTACACACTCGGATCTTCATTTTAGCTCAATTCAATCTAGATTGAGCTAGCCCCAGCTGGTTGAGCTAGTGTTTTAGTTCCAAATTTAGTTCACCTGAATATAACTGGCTTCAGATTCAGTTCATTATAATCCAATCTAGTTCAAATTAGTCTAGTACCATGTTTTTGCCCCTGCAGGGCGAAGACCAAAAAAATAAAAATTATCTAGGACACTATGTCCAACAATTTTTGAACTAGGACAGACCCCAAATTCGAACTTGGATTAATTCCTTCATCTAATATCTTATGAATATATGAGATCTGATATATTTCAATTCAGATATAAGATCTAATGTTGGATCTGGTGTCTAATTTCTTCTCAGACCTAGATTTTTCATCTGATTCATTCAGAAATCTATATCCAGAGTCCAATTCATTCTTTGAACCTGTAATATCTCATCAGATATCTAGGATCCAATTAAACCATCTCGGATCCATTTTAGTTTGAATCCACTTTCTGATCCGTTCAGAAGTTTAATCAAATCAAATTCTGAACTTAGATTAATCTAACATCTGAGATTCAATCTCACTTCTTGGTTTCTGATTCAAATCAAGATCCAATTTCATTATCTGAACTGCATCCAAATCCAAAATCCCAAGTTTATTATGAATTTAAGGCTTTTTCCATTTTCAATTCTTTAGAAATCCATATTCAAGGTTTGATTCCCATTTTGATCGAGATCCAGATCCAATCTTTTTCAAAACCTCAGATTCAAATCCTTTTCAAAATTCAATTTTTATTCTAATTTCAAAATTAATTCTTGAATTTTAAAATCAAAATCCATCATTTTGTAAAAAACTTTTAAAATTATACACTGGATCCAGTTAAAAATTCAATTTGGATTTTAGAATATCAAAATGGATTCAGATCCAGTATCAAAATAAATTTTTTATTTAAAATCAATTTGGGGATTTTAAATTCAAAATCAAAATCCAATTTTTATTCCCAATTTCAAAATAATCTTTGAATTTCAAAATCCAAAATCAATATTTTTGCAAATATTCTCAAAATTCAATTTGGATCCAGTTTTTGCCCAATTTGGATTTTATAAATCAAGATTGGATTTTTGAAATCCAATTATTTCCAAAATTCTCTTTTCATTATTCATATTTCATTTCCCTTTTGTCTTAAATTTAGAAACCCAAAATCAAAAAGCATTTTCAAAAGAGGGGTGCCACTTGGCATTATGAATCAAAATCATTTTTCAAGGTGCCTTTAAAAACCCCTCTACTTTAAAAAATCACACATGGGCATCACTTGCCAAGTGATACCATGTGTCAAAATTTCAGTAAAATGCCTTCTCTACCCATTTGAGAACTTTTGGAAAGACCCACATGGGCACCCATGTGCAAGAGGGGTGCCATATGTCAAAGATTTTATGAAATGAGAATTTTGCCCATTTGAAAAAAAAGAAAATGCCCACATGGCCTTGGCACCAGTTTTTTGGAGATTTTTTAGTCCCACATCACTCATTTTTGCTTAAGCTAGCCCCAATCTCAACTATAAATAGACCCCTTGGGGGTCTCTTTTTTCCATAAGTTGAAGTTTGAGAAATTGAGAGAATCAAAGAACTTTCTCTTTCTCTTCTCTTCTCCTCCCTTTCTCCTTAAAGTTGGCACCATATTTGGAGAAGAAAGAAGCTCTCCTGCCCAAGGTAGGCCCTTTCTCTCCTCTTTTCTATTTTTTCTTTATTTTTTATTTTTTTTAATTCTTCTCAAAATCGCCCCCCTTTCTTCTCTTCTTTCTTGCAATTTCTTTTCAATATCATATAATAGCTATGTAGATTTAGATTAATTCCATGTTAATTTTCATTTCTATGTTTTGATCAATTTAATTTTCTATTTACTTTTTGCATTTTCATTCTAGCCATTTAGAATTGGGATTTGATCTTCAATAGATCAAATTCCACATTCTATGGGCAAAATAAATTTTAATTTATGCCCCAATGCTTTTAATTTCATTTTAGATGCTTTTATTTTTAATTTTAAATCATTTTCATCATCATCTATGATTTAGAATGATAGACCTCACGTTTTGATCATTGGATCAATTTACCTATGAGATTCTATTTCATTCAATTATGTTGAGATGATATTTTCAATTCTGGTCCATTTTTATCTCATCCATTTGCATATAATTAGATGTTATTTTGATCTGATTTTTTTACTGCATATTCATGCATATGTTTTTTTAGATCTCCACCAAAAATATGATCAATCTGAGTTGATTTGATCCATCAAAAAAATTGAGATTCAGACCCTATCATTTAGTCTCGCCCGAATTTGAGTCAAAATTAGATCAACGTGTTTGAGTGATTTCTCCCTAACCAGAGATTATTTTTTAAATCTGTAAAATGGGATGTCTCTAGAATTAAGTCTAGTTTGTTCACACCAAATTTAATCAATTTATATAGTGTTTTCATAACCAATTTATATTAAAAACCGCAACCCTATTATACTATATCACTTTTAGGGTTTGGTTTTTAACCCTTATTGTCAAGGTCATATCTCCCTAATGGAAGATCATTTTCAATATCTGTAAAACGTATCCTCTTTGTATAAATGTTTATTTCATCTCAATAAGATTTCATCTATTTCTATGGAGAATTTTTATTTTTTTTTGAATTTTAAGTCACGATATTGTCTGTTTATAATTTCAGGCATTACTCAGACTTGAAATCGACTTGTTGTATTCATATCTCCCTAATGAGAGATCATTTTCCAAATATATAAATATGAGTTTTTTCCTTAGATTGTTTAGTTTATCCATGTAATTTTTCATAAACTTTCATCAACTTTTCATGTGTCATTTAGACAAAAAACCAAAACCCTGTTGATTTTTCTTTCACAGACTTTTACAGTTTTTTAGCCAACTTGATCAAATTGGATCTCCCCAATGAGAGATCATGTTTTAGATATGTAAATTAAAAATTTCTACTTTACATGTCCAGTTTGTCTCTATAAATTTTCAATCATTTCTATAAAGTTTTAATATTTAATTCTAATAAAAAATCAGAACACTGTCATTTTGCTTCATTAAGTATTTCTTAAATTTTATTTCAATTTGTTTAGATGTGTTCTCTCTAATGAAAACTCATTTTCAAATTCCATAAAAAGAGTTTTCTTTCATTTTAAGTCTAGTTCATCCATAAAAAATTTCATAAATTTCTAACATTTTTAAGGATTTTTCCTTTATTTTTCGGGACATAAAAAGGCTAAGTTATTGATTTTTTCAAATTTTCAATAATTGAAGAAAATTCATAAATGCCTACATTTATTTCTAACATGTTTTCTCAGTTTTGCAGGATTTTCTTTTTTTCTTTCTTTTTAATTAATGCAATTCATTCAAGGTTGTAATAATTGTATTAATGAGAATTTTATTTTTATGCTTAGTTTAGAATGAATGAGCATATAGATTAATTCCATAATTAATTTCTTGCAATTTATTTTCGTTATTTTTTAAAAATACTATGGAAAACATGAAATACAGATGCACCATTTAATAAAGGATAATTAAAGCTAAGTAAAGTTTGTATTTTCGGCCCTAGTCGGAATATAAATAATACTTAGAGTTATTATTCTTTATTAAATAAAAATTTGATCTACACTTTAGATCATTTTCGAAAATCATCATTTCTTTCATAATTCTAGTTTTCTTCCTTTACTCGAATTAAAATAAAATTCAATTCCAAATGTATTTATGGCCCTAGTCATGAATATATTAAAATTAATTTTGTTTTAATTCTATAAAGGCACAAAATCTTTTCTTTTTCTTTTATTAGAATTTTAAACAAAGATTAATCAAAAGTATATTTGTGGCCCTAGACATGAATATATAGAAATTAATCTTGTTTTTAATTCTATAAAATATGAAATTTTCCTTAAAATTCAAATAATTTTCCAAAAAAAGTATAGCATGTTCAGCATTTAAGGTAGAATTACATCATTTTTCCAAATTATTTTCAAATTTTCAAGTGATTTTTTAAATGATTTTCAAAACAAATTTCTATTTCAAAATTTGAAGTCATTTTCAATTTTATTTCTTAAATTGAAAGTTATTTTCCAATCTTATTTTTGAAATCCAAATTCATTTATAAATTCAAAGTATTCTTTTGAAATCATTTCTCAAATTCCAAGTATTTTCAATTTACTTTTCAAAAATATTTTCCAAAAATGTGAATTTCAATTTCATTTTAATTCCAAATATCAAATTTCAACTTCCTATTCCAATTTCAAATTTTGATTTTCATTTCAACTTTAAAATATCAATTTTTAAACATTCCCTTTTTTTGAATTTCAAATTTCAACTTTATATTTCATTTTAAATTCAAACACCAAATTCAATTTTCTATTTTCTTTCAAAATTCCAATTTTCGATTTCTGTTTTCAACTCTCCACTTTCGAATTTCAAATTTTAACTTTGAATTTCATTTCAATTTCAAATATTAAGTTTAATTCTTTATTCCTTTCAAATTCCAGATTTGGAATTCTATTTTCATTTCAAATTTTATATTTTAAAAATTCAATTCTTAATTCTGAATTTTATTTCAATTCTAAATTTAAATTCCAAAATCAAATTTTGAATTTCCTTTTGAATTTCTAATTCCAAATTACAATTTTCATTTCCAAAATTTCAAACTCAATTTCTTTAGTTCAAATTTCAAATTCAATTATATTTTCAATTTCAGATTTCAAATTCTTCAAGTTTTCATATCAAAGTCTAATTTCAATTTCAAACCCAATTCTGATTTTTCAATTTCAAAAAATTCCAAATACAATTCCAAGTTTGATTTCTGAATTCAATTCGAAATTCAAACTCTAATTTTGATTTTCTATTTCAAATCAATTCAAATTTTAAATTTCAAAGCTTAACTTTGAATTCAATTTCAAAATCTTCAATTTTAAAACCTTTAATTCAAATTTCTCAATCCCAAAATTGATTTCTGAACTTCAAAGTCATTTTTGAAAGGATATTTTCAAATCCGTTTCAAAATCACTTGGAAAATTCAGATTTCTGAAATATTTTCAAAAGCATACACATTCTCAAACTCAAAATCATAACACAAGCCTAATGCAATGTGCATTTAGGATTTATAATAATTTCTTAGATAAATTTAGGCAATACAAAGGCATAAACTCGATCCTTGGTTTGATTACCCCCTCTAAAGGCACCAGGAATGGTTGAACCTCATACCGATAAGCGAATTTCATCTCCTCATTTTCCCGCAATTTTTCTAAAAACGGAGGCGAGTTATTTCAAAATCTTTTCCCAAAGGTCAAGTGAGACCTTGCGAGAGTTTTCTCTTTCCCTAAATTTTTTTTTTTTTTTTGCAATGATCACAGTGATGTGCTTCGTCTAAGAGCTCTTTCCTCAATTGAGGATATGCTGGCACCCAAAGCCTCTAGCTATACCAGATGCTTCCATCTTCCTCTAAGTGCAAAGCAAACTGGTCTTGCTTGCACACTGCAATCATCTTCGTGAATTCAGGATCATCTTTCTGTTGGGCAATGATCTCGTCCATGAGCTCTGTTTTCACTCTTGTGCTAGCGATCTGAATGCGACTTGATTCTGTGTCAAATGGTCTCCAAGCTATCAGGTCATCAAGCCATCTCCACCTGCTGCCGATAAAACTCACAAGGCTTCTAGCCTTTATACTCAAAGCATCAACCACTACATTGGCTTTGCCTGGGTTGTATGAAATGGAGAAGTCATAATCTTTCAGAAGTTCTAACCACCGCATCTGCCTCATATTCAAATCCTTTTGTGAGAAGATGTATTTGAGGCTTTTATGATCTAAGAAAACCTCAAATTGCTCCCCATATAGATAATGCCTCAACACCTTAAGTGCAAAAACAACGACAGTAAGCTCCAAATTGTGAGTGGGGTAATTCTGCTCATGCACCTTCAGTTGTCATGATGCATAGGCTATCACTTTTTCATGTTGCATCAACATACATCCTAAACTAATACCGGATGCATCACTATAAACCACAAAGCCTCCTTGTCCTAAAGGCGATATGAGTACGGGGGATATAGTGAGTCTCTTCTTAAGCTCTTGGAAGCTCTTTTCGCATTGTTGAGTCCAGGCAAACGTGATTCCTTTCCAAAGTAGCTTTGTCATGGGTGAAGCGATCTTCGAGAAATATTGAATAAACCTTCGGTAGTATTTTGTCAGACTGAGAAAAACTACGTATGTTTGATACACTCTTAGGTTGTTTTCAGTCTAAGACCGCTTCCACCTTAACGGGGTCCACTGACACCCTATCTTCAGAGATCACGTGACCCAAGAACATGACTTGCTTCAGCTAGAACTCACACTTCGAGAACTCAGCATACAATTGATGTTGTTGAAGTGCTTCAAGGACAATCTTCAAATGCTCCTTATGATCTTCCTCACTCTCAGAGTAAATTATAATGTCATCTATGAACATAATCACAAAGAGGTCCAGATAGGGTCGAAAGATCTCATTCATTATATCCATAAATGTTGTAGGAGCATTGGTTAGCCCAAAGGGCATCACCAAAAACTCATAATGGTAGTACCTTGTCCTTAATGTTGTCTTCTTCACATCTGACTCCTTGATCTTCAACTGGTGATATCTTGATCAAAGATCTATTTTGGAGAAGACCTTGGCCTCGTGAAGATGATCGGACAAGTCATCGATCCAGGGGAGGGGATACTTATTCTTGACCATTACTTGATTCAACATACGGTCATTGATGCATAAACACATTGACCTGTCCTTCTTCTTGATGAACAAGACTGGAGTTCCCCAAGGTGAAACACTAGGCCATATAAAGCCCATGTCAATCAACTCTTGCAGTTGTTTATTCAATTCTTCCAACTCTGTTGGGGCCATACAGTAGGGTGCTCTGGATATTGGGGTCATTCCAAGCACTAGCTTGATTGCGAAGTCCACCTCTCTGCCAGGCGGTATGCTTGGCAAGACATCTGTGTATTCCCAAACTACATTCAAGTCCTCCATTGGGGTAGTGCTAGGGTCAATCAGGGACACACTGGACAAAAAGGCCTCACATCCCTTTTCCACACATCAGTGAGCCTTCATGGCCGAAATAAGTCGTCCCTTGCTCTCCTTTTTGCAGGCCTTGTACTCTAGTACATGTTGATCGGGGCAGGTAAATTGGATGCATCACTCATGACAAATCATACAAGCATAGTGCTTGTACATTTAATCTATGCTGAGTATAACATCGTAACCTACCATATCCAACAGGATGAGGTTGGCAGGGAGGTTCTGCCCAGAAATTATGACCTCTACCTTAGGTAGGTAGGTACAAGTGATAGAACTACCACTCGATGGTGTGATTACCTTAAGAACATAACCCAATGAAATTGGTGTAACATCAAGCAGAGTTGCAAATCATGCAGACACTAAAGAATGTGTAGCGTCATTATAAAAAAGAACTTTAGCACTGAACTTTGTAATAAGAATGGTAACTTCTATGACATTGGCGTCCTCTTGCAACTTTTTTGCCGAAGTCGCGTAGACACGTCCTGTGGCTCTCTTCTGTCCTTGAGCCTGGGAATGTTGTTGGGACTATTGTGGTCGCTACGGCCCTCGAGGTGCAGAAGTGGCTCCTTCCTGAGTTGGCTTCTTAGGGCAGACCTTGATGAAATGCCCCATCTCTCCACATCTGATGCAGGCACCAGAGACTCTGTAGCAAACTCCAGGGTGCCTCTTCTTGCAGTGTTGGCATATGGCATGCTTATGAGGTGGTTGTGCACTACCCTGTTGCACTCTGGCCTTCTTCGTAAGTGGGGCACGACTGGTCTCAACGATAAGTCAAGGGGCCTTATTCCCGCTGCCCTTTGACTTGTCAAAGCATCTCGACAGAGTTTTCTTGGAAGACTCTCAGTCATCCTGCGTCAAGAAAACATCATTACTACCCATAGGACTTATCTTTGGGAACTAAAGGATAAAATTTTAGTTGTTCTCACCTGAAGTACCATGGCTATCTCAATGGCCTGATTGAGATTTTGAGGATGGCTGATCAACACATGTGTCCTCAATCCATCGTGTAGTCTGCACATGTATTTCTTGGCTCATGCCTCGTTAGTGGTGTACGTACACGAATAGTAATTCTCTGTATGTTGGAATTGAGTAGTGTATTCTGTCACCTTCATCGAGCCTTGGCAAAGATCTAGGAACTCCTGCTTTTTACGATCATGAGCATGCTGTAAAAAGTAGGTGTCCAAGAACACCGCCGAAAAGTCCTCCTAGGTGAGGGCACATCGCTCATCAGGGGTGTAGCACACCTCGCGAGTCGTCTCCCACCAACTTTTGGCATCGCTCTTGAGTCGGTAAGCAGGAAATGAGACCTGCCTCTCAGTGGGTACTTCGAGGATCTCGAAGATTTAACTGATGGTGCGAACCCACTCCTCCACAACATTAGGGTGCTCCTTTCCAATAAAAGCAGGAGGGCTTAACTCCATAAAGCGCTTGTAAGATGCTCCATGGATCATGGCAGCAAGTGCCGCTATGTGCCCATCATGCGGATGGCCTGCACCATTGCCATTACCCCCATTGCCGGCATGGTTCTCGCAATACGTTGTCAGATTCGCGAGGGCTTTAAAAATGAAGTCCCTTTGGGCAGTCCAACCTTGGGGTTGTCGGCCATCCATCTACAAACACATACATGGGTTTATATTACTTCTAAGTTTAGCATAAATCAAAGACTCTTATTCATATGACCCTATCAGATCTAAGTTATGATTCTTGTAGTATTTATCAGAAGAAACAATTATAGGCATATAATTTCTATAACAAATCATCAAAACTAATAAAAATTGAAACATACAACGATGGTGGTTGGTTGGACGAGCTTCAAGTCATTCTTTTCTTATGCTCTGATACTAGGTTGTAACACCCCAATTTTTATAACCCAAAAAATGGTGGATTTTTTTTTTTTAAATACTTTAGCAAATAACAGTGAAAAAACTCAATAGGTCTAAAACTTGGCGTGCTACTTCACATGAACTCTTGTAATCATACCATTATAGAATTTTTAACAAATAATTGTTCATACATAAAATAAATCAAATGTCTACACATGTCCAAAATTTATTACATCATCCTTGAATTGAATTTAATTGAAATATGAAATTAGAGTCCAAAAATCCTGTGAAGACAAAGAAAAGGTAGACTCGATCCCCGTCGCAACCTTTCGCCTTCGCATGTAAGCAACTACTCATCACCTAAAAAACATTAAATCAAATAGGGTTAGACACACATGTCTCAGTAGAGTGAAATATACTAAACATGTAAAATAGAATACAAAGCAAGAATTTCACCAGATTTTCATAATTTAACATTAAAATTGAATGAACTACTTACACAACTGATATGCAAATTCAGTTACTAAATTAACTAACTGAGCATCTATTTATTCATTCAGAGAAATTTAAATGCATGAGCAGTTAATATGCATAACTTACCATATGCAGAAATAACTGAATGCATGTGTAAATTCTTATCTTAAATTATATTTTCTTTCTTAAATGATGCATGCAATGCCTAACTAATGCACATACATCTTTAAGTTAGCACTTTATAACCCTGCTGATACGACACGAGCATGACTCCCAAATGAGGACCATGGTTGATCAGGTGATGTTTTATACACAGGGGTGGTTTTAGCCTGGCTGAGCCCTTTCACCAAGATGGGGTGAGGGACGCTAGTACGAGAGAGATTTCCCAACACTTTTCAACCTGATGCATCAGTTTTTCCTCATGAGTATCTTGCCCTCTGCACTGCAGTCTACTCCAGAGGTTTCCCCATAAAATCATAGGAGGAGAGGAGCAACCTTTCGTGCTCGAGACTTACTTGCCCCATGAAGTTTTGTATCACTTGTCACTCTCTTAGCAAGTATCTTAAAATTTAAATGTCACATATTTACTTGATTTAAATTGTATTTTTTTATGCAACATCTAAATTCTTCGCCACTTTACGGGCAATGGATGTATTCTTATAAAGCATTGAAACTTTCATTTAAATTATGCTTTTAACATAAACTTAAGCATATGCGAAATTAAAAATTTCATTCATTTTTATGCGTTGATTAATACATATGCATGTACATGGCTAATGAAATAAAGAACATAAACTTGAGCATCCATATTTTTAAAACATTAATATCATCATAACATGCTCAAATTTGCAGTTACAATTAATACTTGAGACATAACACTGCACTTTGCATATTGGACCCTTCGGTCCATCAATTAACACTTGACTCCCTTTGAGTAACAAGATTAATTATGAGCCTTCACTTTCATGCCATAAGAACGATACATCATTCACTATATAAATCAGACATGAATATACAAACATATTATGCATTCAATTCATACGCAAAATTGCATAAAACATAGATAACTGTGCATATATCGGGGTTGGACCCTTAGACCAACTCTAAATTGCAAAACTCTCAACTCTGTCCGACTGTTACAGAGTTCACAAAAAATTTATTAGTCAGCGAACAAAGCTGAGATTTTCATAGAATGTAGAAATTTTTGTTAGCTTTCCATAGGCATAAACCGTTTATAAAAATTCTTCTGTATGAGAAAGTTACAAACATTTTATAAAAAGGTATGTCAGATTGTATTCCAACTATTTTCGAACCAGATTCAGATCATGGTGATCATGCATCTATTTTGGGATATTTCATATAAAAATATGCATGATTTCATGAGAAAATGATTTAAAAACCCAATTTTATGCTAGTTCTGAGTAAATGAGCTAAAATGATTTAAAAATAGAAAATATAGGAAAATAGCTTTGTTTTACATTTTAATGCATATTTTAGTTTTTGACATAATTATAGTAGTTTAGTTTTTTAAAATAATAAAAAAATTAGAGTTAAAATAGACATAGTTTTGCATTTTCTAAAACATAGTAATTTTGAGTTGTTTTGTAAATAACTTTTTGAAGAGAGGTTTTGAAATGAAATTTTAAAAAGAAGATGGACTTATGGACAAAAGTTCAAAATTATAAATAGGCTACGTAGGGAGAAGAGAAGTTTGTCTTCTCTTTCTTGCCCAAGCCTTCTCTTCTTCCCCTTCTTTTTCTTGCCATTTCTTCTCCTTCTCCCTCTTTTCCCCTCTTTTTCTCATCCTCTTTCTAGTGGAGAATTCCGGCAATGGCTGAAGCAAGCGAGAAGATTCCAATCTCACTTCTCAACTCAAGCAAAGTGTAAGATCCTTCTTACTCTTCTTTTTAGCCTCTTCTTTCTTTTCTTCTAATTCTCTTCTTCTTCTTCTTTGAATTTTTATTTTCATGTTTTAGAATTCATATTCCATTATAAAAAAAAAACTTGTTGATTTACTGCATATAGATTTAGAAATTTCCAGTTTGCAAAATTCTCAAACTCTTTGAATCGTTTAAGTGTTTTTACTGTATTTGAATTCTTTTTTACTGTATTACGTTGATTTTTTTACTATTCATACTATGTTTACTGTATTAGGAATGTTGTTTTTTACTGTATTAGCATCAATTCATTAACTCATCAAAAAACAAAAATTTGATCAATTAAATTCATGCTTTGCTTTGTTCAAAATTCATTAGATCAAGCATCGAAAATCTGGATAGATTCTCATTTGTTTTCGGCGATTCTCGGTTTGAAAGCCTATAATTGATTTCTGGAAGCAAGGGAAGGTCTGGTGACAAATCCGGCTGGCGTGCATGAATCCTTTGTATCTGCTGTAGATAGCCTGCCGGAATCCCCTTCACATTTATCGGGAAGAATCCAGTGGTTTCATTCTTGATCCACCATGAAATTCATTTCACGATTTACTGTTTTCGATCAATGATCAGAATCGTTAAGATCTCTATCGATGCTATTACTGTTTTCCAATGACTGATTGTTGAAATTTCTTAAAGGGATGATATGATTCTATCAAATATCGATCGAATGGTTGAAGTTTTTGATAAGCAATTTTTGTCTGAGTGTTTAGATTTCTAAGCACCAAGTACTTGAGCTCCGACTGCTGTTTGAAATTTCGGTGGATGTCTTCTGTTATTTGAAATTTCAGCGATTATTTTTGAAAAAAAAATCAATCGGATGTGAATGTTAAGAGCCACTGATTTTTGAATCAGTGATTTACAGTTTTCTGTTAAAAGCAATGAGCTCTGAGCATTGTATTTTCATTGATTTCTGGCAAGGGGACTGTTCTCTGATCTCCATTTGAAGGCCAATCAACTCTGTGAGTGTTTTGATCGACTGAACTTGAATATCTGAAGTTGAACATAGCCTATCTGAATAATAGAATTTCTGAGTTTTTTTACTATTTCTAAACTCTGTTGATTGCTGGATCCAGTTTGAATGCCTAGCTGCTGAGTGTTGTATCAGTTTGATTGATTGCTTTACTATCAGATTTCTGAGCATCATCTAATTGCTGGTGAATGGATGTTAGTTAAGTGATTTGTTAGTTGATTAGTAGAATAATTTTGTTAGCTATAGTTAAGTAATGTGTAATAGTTAGCTTAGTTATTAGTTAAGTGAGTAATTGTTAGTATAATCGTGACTTCATTTACCTAGTTAAGTAATTAGATTTACTCAATGCTATGTCATTAGATTCACTTAGTTGCAAATGAATGATTAGTTGTTTTAATATTACATTTAGTGTATAGGTTTACTTAGTGATTTGTCATTTAGCGTTTAGTAACCATTTTCATTCAAACTTGTCATTTAGATTTTTTTCCATATGATCTTTCATTGTTTTATCATTTAATTAGTATATTTTGTTTAGTATAGTTTCGCTTTTTCTCTCTTGTGCTGCTCGTGTTCGTTTGACTTGTGCAGGATCGCACAGGAGTGGAGCGGAAGTGATCGAGTGACATAGAAGCACAAGAGTAGAAGATTTTTGCTTTTATTTTAGAATTAGGAATTTAATTCAAGGTTTATAAATAATGTCATTTACGCCCTCTGCGTAGGGTATTCATTTGTTGTAATAAGTAGTTAATTAGATTTTTTTTCTTTGCATACTTTTTCCATTTTGGCAATAAAGAATAGTTTAGTTGTTTGTTTGAATACGAAGTATTCTCATTCCCTGAGTTTGACCCAGTCTCATTCACTAGTGAGAACCGATTTTTATTATTTGATGTCTTGTTTTCACATGTTCTTTATTTAAAAATCTTTTCAAAACTATAATAGATTTCAAAAAGACATCACATGGACAGACTCTAAATTTTACAGTAGACAAGAAATTTTGTTAGCTTTCCAACACAATAAACCGTTCATCAAAAATCTTCTGGATGAGGGAGTTACGAGCATTTTACCGATCAGACGTCTTGTTGGAAACCGTAAATTTCGGATTTTGGCATTCGAGTGAGCCCAAACCGGGTCACCCGAATCCATACATCCATAAATATTTGACAATATTTTTATTCAAAATAGCAGTAGAACAACACATCAAAGTCTGATTTATTCTTATTGAGACAAATCAGATTTTTCTTCAGCCGGTTGGCCAGAAAAATCGATTTGTCTCTTAAATGCATTAATTATTCATAAATAAATTCAGAAAATACACAATTAATAAAGTAAATCATATAATTTATATGCAAATAAAATTCAAAAAAATCTATAAAAATCACAAAATACTCCTATGCATATATTCTACCAACTACAAAAATAAAATCACATGGGTTCATACACGAAATTCATGATATTATCTAATTTACCGAAATCTTTTTTTAAAAACCTAATTTGACTAACATTAAGATATCTCATGATTCTGACAATGAAAATTTGTAAAATTTTCACAAAATGTTTTAAACATCATATACTACCAATCTAAATTGATACTTGCACCAAAATCATAGCATATTCTATAAAATTTCAAAAATTATAGATTTCTTTTATGAGAGACCCATTTTTTAGTAAGTCGTGTTTTCGAAGAGGGTTTTCCTTTAGAAAACCCTTCCTTTTCCATGGTTTGATAGCCCTAGGCCAAAACCACGTGTGTCAGGGTTTGCTTAGGATCTATGAATATGAAAAATCCATGGAATTCATGCCACAGATTTTGTTTCACAAGAAAACTATAGATCACCTACCTTTTGTCAGATTTTTTTCATTCTTTCGTGCACCAGTGGGTCATTTCGCACGATCCGTCACTTCCAAGTGCACCACGGCCTGATGTAGGACCTCCTTAGTCCTTCCTCAAACACGTGCATCATTTCCCCTTGTTGGAACAAGGGAGAAACACCAATGGTGTTTGAGAAAAGAGAAAAAGAGTGTTTTGAGAGGAGAGAGAGAGAGAGAGATCTTGTGAGAAAAAAACTCAAAAGGGCAAAATAAAGGGGGGGGCATGAGCCCCTCCTCTACATTTATAGGATTTGTTTCTAGGCTTTGGGTCAAGGGCTGGATTGATTTCTAGCCCTTGATCTAGATCAACACAAATTTTCAAATCTATATGATGTTACTTGCCCTTTTCCAATGTATTTCTTTTTTTTCTTTGATATATTTCTTTATTTATTTTTTTGCAACATAGCCTAAGTACTATATGATATACCTTACATATATTACAAAGTATATATGTTATATTAATACCTAAGAAATATAAGAAAGGGTGGTCGACCCCCATGGGTTGGCCCCCTTTCCATAATGTTCAACTTGCTTGCCAAGCAAGCAACTTGACTTGGCTTGTTTTAATTTTTTCTTTCTTTCTTTGTTTTTTTCTCACTTTCCTAATCTCTTAAAGGAGGTCCAGCCCTTGATGGACCTTCTAGGGTCTACCAAGAATCCTTGCCCCCCCCTATGGGGCTCTTTTTAAGTTTTTTAGTAACTTTGACTTTTTTTCCCTTTTAGCCTTGTTTTGGTAACTTTGTTTTTACATTGAATTTCAAGTTATTTTTTTTACTTTTTAAAACTTTAAATAGGATGACAAATAGGATGGGTGCCCACCTATTGACTCCTACCATTTTATAAACTCTAATTAAATTTTGAAATCCATTCCATGAAATTCAAGGTAAATTCTTTCTAAATTAAATTAAAATGCCTTGTAAATTAATTCAAAAATCACATAAATTCCAATTAATGTTATTTAAGTAAATTCACACCAAAATAAATTTCATTAGTTTATTTTCAAAGATTTAAATATTTAATTTATTTATTTTTATAAATTCTACTAAGGTGAACATCCAAATTTTATCGAATTATAACCCAAATTTCCAAAGCTTTAGGCGTGTAGGGTTAAACACGTCTAAATAAAATTTTATTCCATTTTTAAAACTTGTCAAATAACCTCAAAAATATCTTTGGTACATTTCTAGCTAAAAATTTTGAAATTTCAAATTTATCACAAAATGTAAAAAAAATCCAAAAATTCTAGAAAAAACATGAAAAATCATCGATGTTAAACATATATGCATGATTGAATCACTATAACATTTTTTGGACAAACTTAGAAGACATATTTGCACGATTGAATCACTATGAATTTTTTTTGACAACCTTAAAACACATATTTGCATGATTGAATCACTATGAAATTTTTTTGACCGCCTTAGAACACATATATGCATAATTGAGTCACTATGATTTTTTTTTAAAATCTCAGAACACATATGCATGATTGAATCACTATGAATTTTTTTTGACAGCCTTAGAACACATATATGCAATATTGAATCGCTATGAAATTTTTTTGACAGCCTTAGAACACATATATGCATGATTGAAGTACTATAAAAAAATTTTAACAGCCTTAGAACACATATATACATGATTGAATTACTATGGAATTTTTTTTATAGCCTTACAATACATATATGCATGATTAAATCACTATGAATTTTTTTTTGACAGCCATAGAAAACATATATTCATGATTGAAATTGTTGTTACAGCCTTAGAACACATATATGCATGATTGAATCACTATAATTTTTTTTTGACAACGTTAGAACACCTATATGCAGGATTGAGTCACTATACAAATTTTTTGACAGCCTTAGAATAAATATATGGATGATTGAATCACTATGAAATTTTTTTGACAGCCTTAGAACACATATATGCGAGATTGAATCACTATGAATTTTTTTTGACAGCCTTAGAACATATACACGCATGATTGAATCAATATTAAATTTTTTTAACAACCTTAGAACACATATATGCATGATTGAATCACTATGAATTTTTTTTACAATGTTGGAACACGTATATACATGATTGAGTCACTATGAATTTTTTTTTACAGCCTTAGAAGACATATATGCATGATTCAAATTATTTTGACAACCTTGGAACACATATATGCATGATTGAATCACTATGAAATTTTTTTGACAACCTTAGAACATATATATGCATGATAGAATCACTATTAAATATTTTTGATAGCCTTGGAACACATATATGCATGATTGAATCATTATGATTTTTTTTATAGCCTCAAAACACATATATGCAAGATTAAATCACTATGATTTTTTTTTGACAACCTTAGAAAACATATCTGCATGATTGAATCACTATGAATTTTTTTTATTGTCGTAGAACACATATATGCATGATTGAATCACTATAATTTTTTTTTGACAGCCTTATGACACATATATGCAAGATTGAATCACTATGAAACTTTTTTGACATCCTTAGAACACATATATGCATGATTGAATCACTATAAAATTTTTTTGACAACCTTAGAACACATATATGCATGATTGAATCACTATGAATTTTTTTTGACAACGTTGGCACACATATATGCATGATTGAGTCACTATGAGTTTTTTTGTGACAGCCTTAGAAGACACATATGCTTGATTGAAATTTTTTTGACAGCCTTAGATCACATATATGTATGATTGAATCACTATGAAATTTTTTTAACAACCTTACAACACATATGCATGATTGGGTCACTATAAAAAATTTTTGACAGCCTTAGAATACATATATGCATGATTCAATATTTTTTGACAGCCTTAAAACACATATATGGATGATTGAATCTCTATGAAATTTTTTGACAGCCTTAGAACACATATATCCATGATTAAAATTTTTGTGACAGCCTTAGAACACACATATGCATGATTAAATCACTATGAATTTTTTTTGACAATGTTAGAACACATATATGCAAGATTGAGTCACTATAAAGCTTTTTTGACAGTTCTAAAATAGATATATGCATGAGTGAATCACTATAAATTTTTTTCTATAGCCTTAGAACACATATATGCAAGATTGAATCACTATGAAATTTTTTTGACAGCCTGAGAACACATATATCAATGATTGAATCACTATAAAAAAAATTTGACAACCTTAGAACACATATATGCATTATTAAATCACTATGAAATTATTTTGACAATGTTGGAACACATGTATGCATGATTGAGTCACTATGAATTTTTTTTGAAAACCTTAGAAGGAATATATGCATGATTCAAATTTTTTTGAGAGCCTTAGATCACATATGTGCATGATTAAATCACTATAAAAATTTTTGACAACCTTAGAACATTAATATGCATGATTGAATCACAATAAATTTTTTTTGAAAACGTTGTATCACATATACGCATGATTGAGTCATTATGAAATTTTTTTGACAGCCTTAGAACACATATATGCATGATTGAATCACTATGAAAACTCTTTGATAGCCTTAGAACACATATATGCATGATTTAAACACTATAAATTTTTTTTTAGAACCTTAGAACATATATCTGCATGATTGAATCACTATGAAGTTTTTTTGACTGACTTACAACACATATATCCATGATTCAATCACTATGATTTTTTTTTGACAGCCTTGAACACATATCTGCAAGATTGAATCACGGTGAAATTTTTTTAACAGACTTAGAACACATATATGCATGATTGAATCACTATAATATTTTTTTGACAACCTTAAAACACATATATGCATGTTTGAATCACTATCAATTTTTTTTTACAACCTTAGAATACTTATATGCATGATTGAATCACTGTGAATTTTTTTTTATAGCCTTAGAACACATATCTGCAAGATTGAATCACTGTGAAATTTTTTTAACAGACTTAGAACACATATATGCATGATTGAATCACTATAATATTTTTTTGGCAACCTTAAAACACATATATGCATGATTGAATCACTATCAATTTTTTTTTACAACGTTGGAACACGTATATGCAAGATTGAGTCACTATGAAATTTTTTTTATAGCCTTAGAAGACATATATGCATGATTGAAATTTTTTTGACAGCCTTAGAAGACATATATGCATGATTGAATCACTATGAATTTTTTTTATAGCCTTTGAACATATATTTTCATGATTGACTCACTATGAAATTTATTTGACAACCTTAGAACATATATATGCATGATTGGATCACTATAAATTTTGTTGTTAGCATTAGAACACATATCTACATGATTAAATCACTATGAATTTGTTTTGATAGCCTTAGAACACATATATGCGGAATTGAATCACTATGAAATTTTTCTGATAGCCTTCGAACACATATTATCATGATTGAATCACTATGTAATTTTTTTGGCAACCTCAGAACCCAAATATGCAAGATTGAATCGCTATAAAAAATTTTGACAGCCTTAGAACACATATATTTAAGATTGAATCACTGTGAATTTTTTTTTATATCTTTAGAACACAGATATGCAAGATTAAATCACCATGAATTTTTTTTTGGTAGCATTAGAGCGCGTATATGGATGATTAAAATTTTTTTGACAGCCTTTGAACACATATATGCATTATTGAATCGGTATAATTTTTTTTTATATCCTTAGAATACATATAAGCATGATTGAATCACTATAAAATTTTTTTGACAACGTTAAAACATATATATACAGGATTGAGTTACTATAATTTTTTTACAGCCTTAGAACACATATATGCATGATTGAATTTTTTTTATAGCCATAAAAAACATATATACATGATTAAAATTTTTATGACATCTTTAGAACGCATATAAGCATGATTGAATCACTATGAAATTTTGTTGACAACGATAAAACACATATACTAAAGATTAAAATTTTTATGACAGTCAAAAAAACAAATATATGCATGATGGAATCACTATGAATTTTTTTTGACAACGTTAGAACACATATATGCATGGTTGAATGACTATAAATTTTTTTTGGCAATTGAACACATATATGCATGATTGAATCACTATAAAAAATGTTGACAACCTCAGAACACATATCTGCGTGATTGAATCACTAGGAAATTTTTTTGACAGCCTTAGAACACATATATGCATGATTGAATCACTATAAAAAAATTTTGACAGCCTTAGAAGACATAAATGCAAGATTGAATCACTAAAATTTTTTTGATAGCTTTAGCACACACATATGCATGATTGAATTTTTTTTTACAGCCTTACAACATATATATGCTTGATTGAATCACTATGAATTTTTTTTGACAAACTTAAAAAATATATATGCATGATTGAGAATTTTTAAACAGCCTTAGAACACATATATGCATGATTGAATCACTATGAATTTTTTTTTACAACCTTAGAACACATATATGCATGATTAAATCACTATGAGTTTTTGTTCACAATGTTAGAACACATATATGCAAGATTGAATCACTATGACTTTTTTTTGTAAATCTTAGCACACATATATGCATGTCTTTGATGAAGTGACCTTGTTTCTCACACCAGAGACTCTGTAGCAGACTCCAGGATGCTTCTTGTTGCAGTGCGTACATACTACATAAGACTATGGTGCTTGTGTGCCACCTTGTTGTCCCTTGGCCTTCTTTGCAGGTGGTGCCTTATTACTCTCCACAACTAGTCGAGGGGCCTTATTCCCACTGCCCTTTGACTTGTCGAAACGGCTAGGCTCAGTCTTCTTAGAAGACTCTCAGTCATCCTAAAGTACCGTGGCTATCTCTCGATGGCCTAGTTGAGGTTTTGAGAATGGCTGGTCAGCACTCTCATCCTCAGACCATCATGTAATCCATGCACGTACTTCTTAGCCTGTGCCTCGTCAGTGGTATAAATATGCAGGCAATACTTCTCTAAATGTTGGAAGCGTGTAGTGTACTATGCCACCTTCATAGACCCCTGTCGAAGATCCAGAACTCCTGCATCTTGCGATTGAGTGCATACTGGAAAAAATAGGTGTCCATGAA
This sequence comes from Nuphar pumila, assembly GCF_984573655.1. NCBI lineage: Eukaryota > Viridiplantae > Streptophyta > Magnoliopsida > Nymphaeales > Nymphaeaceae > Nuphar > Nuphar pumila. The sequence goes on from NC_143258.1 coordinate 61,662,151, forward strand.
TACCGCTGTAAACTCCTCCCATGTGAGGATGCGTCACTCATCAGGCATGTAGTGTACCTCACGTGTCATCTCCCACCAGCTCTTGGCGTCACCTTGGAGCCAATAGGTGGCAAAAGAAACCTGTCACTTAGTGAGAACCTTGAGATTCTCAAAAATCTTGCTTATGGCGCAGACCCATTCCTCTGTCGCATCCGGATCCTCCTTAATAGTGAAAGCAGGAGGGCTCAATTCCATGAAGCACTTGTATGACGTTCCATGGGTCACGACAGCCAGTGTCGCTACGTGCCCATCATGCTGATGGTCTGCAACATTGCTATTACCCTCGTTGCAGGCATGGTTTTGACAATAGGCCGTCATATTTGCGAGGGCTTCAAAAATGAAGTTCCTCTTGTTACGACAATGAAGTTGTACATGATACTTCAAGTACAAGGTTTTGATGATGAACAAGTGAATCAACTGCATTTCAGCTAAGGCAATGAAAAAATATGATAAGCATTGAAGAATTCGATGAAGAATCTTTGAAGACTAGTGACAAATGTAAAATTCATTAAAAGTCTTAGATTCTTGTAAGAGCCTTACTTAGAGTGCATATTTCGATTGCATGTCACCTAAAAAGTCTTTAGAAAAACTTTTCTAAAAGAACCCTTCATGAAAATCTTTTTAGAAAACTCTTTATTTAATTTTTTGTGTTTATTAGTCGACCAATAGACTAAGCAGTCGACTAAACCTTTCGCGCCAAATTTTCTAAACAAAATATCATTTTTGTCAAATTAGTCAACCAAAGGTTTTATCAGTCGACCGGATAAAACATGTATTTTCAGAAATTTATCAGCAGTCGACTGAAAGGTTTTTCAGTCTACTGATGATATTATCAGTCGACTAATTTTTTCTCTAGTCGACTAAGTTACAAAACTTCAGATTTTCAAACGGCTTGATAAACACATTAATCGATCGACTATAACTGTCAGTCTACTAATAGTTAATTATCAGTCGACTAACTATTGTTCCAGTCGACTAATTTTGTCATTTTTCCTGAAACTTTTAAAAGGCATGTGTGATCATTGCAAAAATTTTCCTCTTGTGGTTTCTCTCTCTTCCTTCTCTTTTTCTTTTCCAACCTTCATTTTCCTCCTTTTGAAGGAAGAAAAATAAAAGACAGAAAAGAAAGAGAGAAGAGAAAAGAAAGAAAGAAAGAGAAAAGAGGAACTCTTTTGCGGGGTCTCACTTGACCTTAATTTTGAAAGTATTTAAGAAAATAACTCGCCTCCGTTTTGAAATATATTGCGGGAAAATGGAGAGACGAGATCCGCTCGTCGATACGAGGTTCGACCGTTCCTGACGCCTTTACCAGGGGTAATCGAACCAAGGGTCGAATTCATGCATTTTGCTTTGCTAAGAAATTATTTAAGAATCTATTCTAAGTCTAAAATGCACAAAGAATCATGCTTGTGTAATGCAAAGATGTATGCTCTCTTTTGAAAGATATTTTTGAAATTTTCAAGTGTTTCTGAGATGAAAATAGAGTGAAGAAATGATTTTTGACTCAGAACTTAAGATTTTAAAGTTCTAAGTTTTTGGAATAATCAGATTTTGAGAAAATAATCTTGACTTTGAAAGGAGTGATTCTAAAGTTGAGATAAAAGGAGAAGAAAGGAAATTTCAAAGTCATAAATGGACTTTGAAATGGAATTGAATTCTAACTTTCGAAGTTTGAAATCAGAATGAAATGTGAAAAATAGAATTTGGGATTGATTTGAATGTTGGAATTCAAGATAGAATTTGAATCCTAAGCCTGGATTTTAATTTGAGATCAAAATGGAATTCTGGATTTAGAATCCGAAAATTGGAATTGGATTTGAGATTTGGAATAAAATGGAATTTGTTTCTAAAGATTGAGAATAGAAGTTGATTTGAAATCTGAAATTTAAGATGGAATTTGAGTCCAAAGTCTGGATTCTAAATAAAGTTGAGATTTTAAGATTGATTTCTGGATTTAGAATCCAAAATGGGAGCTGAATCTGAAATTTGAGATCCAAGATGGAATTGGATACTATATCCTAAATGGAATTGGATCTGAAGTCTGAGATCCAAAGTGAAGTTGAATTTTGGATCCTAAAATGGAATTGGATCTGAAGTCTGAGATCCAAAGTAGAATTGGGTTATGGATCCTAGAATGGATTTGGATCTGAAATCTGAGATCCAATGTAGAATTGGGTTCTGGATCCTAAAATGGATTTGGATCTGAAATCTGAGATCCAATATAGAATTGAGATCTAGATCCTAAATGGAATTTGGATCTTAAGCCTGAGATCCAAATTGGAATGGGGATCTGGATCCTAGAATGAATTTGGATCTAAAATCTAAGATCCAAAGTAGAATTGGGTTCTGGATCCTAAATGGAATTTGGATCTGTAATCTGAGATCCAATATAGAATTGAGATCTAGATCCTAAATGGGATTTGGATCTTAAGTCTGAGATCCAAATTGGAATGGAGATCTGGATCCTAGAATGGATTTTGGATCTAAAATCTGAGATCCAAAAATGAAGTTGGATTCATACTTGGAAATCTGGATCCAAGTTGAGATTAGGATCTAACTTTGGTTTTTGGAATTTTCAAAAATTGATTTGAGGATGAATTTCAAAGTCAGATTGGACTTTGAATTTGAATCTTGAATTTGGAATTTAGAAAATGAATCCAGAATTTCAAAGTTAATTTGAACTTTGAATTTGATTTCAAAGTCAAAATTTGGACTTTGAAGAGGAGATAGAATTGATGAGTTTGAAGTAGAAATTGAAGAAAAAAAATGTTCAAAATCACTTGGGTTTTTTAAAAGAATTTTGGAAAATATGATGCAATTCTATCCTGAATGATGAATGAATTTAAAGAATTTGAAATTGGTTTTTGAAAAGCTATTTCATTCTTTAAGTGAATTAAGAATGGGGTTGAAGATATAATATATCCCTGACTATGGTCATTGAATATATTATATAATAACCACATTTAAATTCAAGTGAAGAATGAAATACATTTTTGGTGCTTTTATAGAATTTAAAATGAAATTAATTCTCAATATACCCTGACTATGGCCATTGGTATATATGTTTAATTAATTTTAAATTAAATTCTGATAAAAGAGGAAAATATTTAAAGAAAATATGATGATTTTAGAAAAAGGATCCAGTATGGATCTAGTGTTATTTTATAAAAGATAAAAATACTAAGTCTTGTTTACATCCTGACTATGGCCATTGATGAAAATCATCAACTTAGGATTAATTACCTCTTACGAAATGGTGCACATGTCATTCGTGTTGCCATTTGTGAGAGTTTGAGAAGTAAAGGCAAAAATGCATAAAAACAAGCAATTCATGACATTTACAATGCTCATTCATTCTATCTAAAACAGGAAATGTAAATTTCTCATTAAGGCCTAACTTATTACATAAAATTGAATTTACAACTCCAAATAATAACTTTATCCACATATTTCCTACAAAACAACTGGGTTAGAAATGAAAAGAGAAGGAAAATCACATATATCATATAGAAATCAAATAGTAAAAAGGGGCATATGTTAAGATATGTATGATGAAAAGGATGGAAAATGGCATATATATGTAAATACATATGTACATATATATATATATATATATATATATATATATATATATATATATATATATATATATATATATGGGTGTATATATGTATAGGTAGATGTATATATATCAATAGTTTGGGAAAATATAGGGGTACACATAGATATATATGTATATATATATATATATACATACATATACATATGTATACACATGTGGGTATGGACATATATATGTATATATATTTGTATATGAATACGGAACATCTAATGAGAAACTACATATGAAAAAGACATTCAGAATTTTGCCTTAAAGTAAATAAGAAAATGTATTTTTACACAGATTGTTTACTGTGTAGTGAATGGCATACCATGCACACACATAGTGATTCAGTAAATGTGAAAAATTAGCAGATGTGCAAGCATTAGAGAAGAGGCCTGGGCATTGGTGGTGGATGAAGGTATGCCAATGTTGCTGCAAGCAGTGTTGTAGCAGCATTGTGATTGACATATGAAGGTGTATGAGGAGACACTAGGTGCGTGTCTTACACAGTGAGTGTGAAGATGGTACTGTGGTGAAGGGTAGGTACAACTAATTATGGGGCAAAGGTGAAATAAGGGTTGTGTAGGTGCAGAAAGTGGTAGTGATATTGTAAATATAGATGGCAAAGTGTGAAGGTAGTGGAAAAGCAGCAATACAAGTGGATATGGACATGATATGACCCTAAGGGAGCATAGGATGACATAATACAGTAGGGACAACAATACCAAACATTGCCACAAATGGTGGCAGCTGCAGTTTGTACAGAGGTAAGGCTGGGTGGGGTACTTTAGGTAACTGCTACAAGGGTAACTAAGGTGCAGTGGGGCCGTTTTCAGCTACTGGATGGTGGGGTTGTGTTTATATAACCCAGGAAAACTATGGAGAGGGTGTTGTGAAGGTGATATTAAAGTAGAGGTGATGAAGGCAGACACAGGAGATATAAGGTTTTTGCTAAAAAAAAATGATTGTGACAAGATAATGATATGCAATTATAAACTGTACTGAATGGAATTCCTTGTATGTGATATATACTGTGGCTGAGATGTAACAGGTGTGTAATATCACGAACCATACTGACGTGGATACAGTGGATAAATAGCAAACATAGCAAATTTAATGACAATGAATACCTAGATGATATGGCTGTGATGGTGTAGTAATGAATAGCAAACAAGGGAATGTGGAGAGAATAAGGTAGTGGTGATGTAATATGTGCAGTAAATTTACCGAAATTCAGTAAAAAAAATCATAATGAACTTTCAACAGAGCAGAAATTAGAATCATTCAGTAATGAAACCCTTGATATATCATGCAATTTTGGATCATCAGAGAAAGAAATAGCACCTCCCCCATCAAGAAAAGCTTTAACAGTATATGCTATTAACCATACAGTATCATACGCATATAGACCATAAGCATTCCACCCCAAAGTGTCAAGTCCCTCTTTCTTAACCAAATTATCCCACCTAGACCTAAAATCCTTCTTCTGATCTAAATCAGGTACATGATGTCGCATCATGAGAACTCCTTGGAGTGAACTCATGTTGCCAGAACTGTCAAGATAGGTGTCTAGATAAGAAGAGAGCCAATCAGTAGTCATCCATACATATCCATTAGTTATCATTTCAAGATGCTCAACAACAGAGAAAATCAGAAGACCTGGCTTAGGATCATTGACATAGACAACAATAACACTTGATTCCATTAAAGCCAAGTTAACCAACATGTCGGTGACATTACTTCTAGTCATTTCAGGTCGCAATGCAGCTTTGTAAGAAATCCTACACCATCTCTCGTCAAGTTTATACTCTAAAGTAGAAAGCCCATTCCTTCCATAATCATCATCAACGAAAAGCGCAATTACCTCTTTCCAGCGGAAATAGCCAATCATAGCAGCGATTGCAGACATTTGATACAAATCGCTCTGGGTTGTCCTAATGAAAAACGGGTATTGGAGTGAATAAAGAGTTGGATCCGTGGCAGCAAAAGAAAGAAGAGGAAACTTGGATTTTCTAGCAACATGTGATATCGCATGAGCAATCACAGAGGACTGTGGTCCAATTATTGCTACGGTATCCTTCTCCATCAATTGCAAAGCTTCAACAATGCTAAGAAAGCCATTGGCGTTGGAACCCATCATGATAATATTCAACGTAGTTCCACCAAGAACGCTGGAATTAGCATTCACATATGCTTCTGCAGCCTTAATTGCAATCTTAGCAGCACTTCCTATAGCAAAATCTAAAGTGGAAAGCGCTCATACATTCACCACAGATGGCCTCGACGAAACATTTCAACCAGGCCCATCTCCAAAAACTCCATTACAACAGACCATACTCACAAATAATAAAACACGGATCATGGTGCGATGTAGTAGAGGGTAAGACAAGTTGAAATCACTACATACTGTAAATTTAATAACCAATCATAGATATGCAAAATTACAACCATTGAAATGCAGGAGAAATCAAACATAAATGGGAAGTACCACAGGGCAAAATGTAAAAGAGAACATGCTAAGCCATAGGCATGAAAATGAGGATGACAAAATGTGATCAGAGAGATAAAAACATAACGACATATGGGAAATTAAGCTATATTGTGCTGTGACTTTAGAACAAAAATTATACAAAAGGGAAAAAAAATGAAATAAGGAAATGTCGGAACTATGACTCCATTTATTTTGCACAGGGGTGGGTTGGTGTTGCATAAGCAACCCAACACCACCAAAAGTGCATCAATAGGGGCCTTGATTATGAATCGAAAGAATAATCAAAGAGGGGAAAGGGAGGATTCTTACTGTATATTTTTTTTTTGTTAAAATTCCAACGAAGGAAGCCTTCCTTTTGCTGCTGTAAAGGTCTCCTGCAGTAGATTGCCTTGCGCTGCCGGATGGAAAGGAAACATTTCTTCTTTCAGCGGGACTCAAATCGTTCAAAGCTTTTGAAGGAGGGAATGGAGCTTTCTCCCCTGCTACAGAGATCAGCTATTGTATCTCTACCGAAGGAGGGGCGATCGAGAAGCAAGAATGCTGGATGCTAATGGCGATGGTATTTGACAAGGGATGAAATCGAAAATGGGCTGCCAAAAGAGGAGTCGATGAAATGAAGAATGGATGCGATGCTTGAAGGAAGAAAATGAATAATCTGCTAAAAAAATGGATGTCGACCAAGGATTTGCAGAGAAGCTTCAATGCCTTCCAAAAAAAAAAAACAATAAATGTTGGAGGAGAAATTGTTGCTTGAAGATGGGGTCTAATGGATGCCCGAAGGAAGAAGAGGGATGCCCTCTTTAAAGAGAAGAAGGAAAATTCGAGAAGCCGTTTGTTGAAGATGAAAGGGGGAGAATGCAGAGATTGTTGAAGATGAACGATGGTGAACGAGAGAAGGGATGCGCGGGAGCAAACCGTTGTAGATTTTCTCATTTTCCAAAAAGAGGGCTCCCTTTTAGAAAATTTTTGAAAAATGGTTAAGAAATGAGGTTTTCGGCAAAAAAAGTGATTTCAAAAAGCTTAAAAATCCTTCATTTTTCTTGTAGCTTTTCCCAAATTTTTGGTTTTTTATGTTATTTTTCCATTTTCTTGCATTTTTAGAATAAAATCCTAAAGTTTTACGAGAAACCAAAGATTAAACTAATTTTGTTGTGTTTTTTGTAAAATATTTACAAAAGGGAGTTTTTCTGAGAACTCAAGGCGATTTTTGAGAAAATTTCTTCAGAAAGTGGATTTATGTCCAGATTTTTAGGAAATATTCGAGGTTTACAACCTCGAGCTGAGAAATATAGGGTTGAGGATTCAACAGAGTGCCAGATGAATTGCCCGAGCTATTTAGAACCATTTTGGGTATTTTTATAATTTTAATTTGGAAATCGGACAACGGGACTCAGATTTGGATTTAAAACACTGGGTTCAGACCCGAAATCGATTTTCAATGGATCAATATGGTTTTTAATCCAAAAAATCTGAAGAATGTCTGAAATTTAGCTTTGAAATCGCCTTAATTTTTTCAGAAGATGGAGTCAGGGGCAAAAGGGTCATTTTGCAAATCTTTGAAAAATTTGGGGTGTTCACAGATGCCCCTCTTTGCTACTAAGCCGGTTGAAAGCTGAGCTTAGTGGCAAAGATAACACTCCAAATTTTAAAAAATGCCCCAATCGGCAGATCTGAACTGGGTGTGGAAGAATTATTTTAGAAACATGGTTTTTTAGGCTTTAAACCTTATCCTGAATGGTTTTGGGGAGACGAAATCCTCGAAGATGATATGATTGAGTAGAAAATGAGGAAATCGTGATGGGACTTTGTGTGAAAATCCCGAAATGGTGGAAATAAAAATTTTGATCAAGTCTCATGGACGAGACAAGATACGCTTTTTGGAATGATTCAGGTTTAGCCCTTAACCTAGATGGGATGAAGATATATCAAAATGAACTGAATGAGGAAAGGATTATGCGAAGACCTTGATGGGACATTTTTGGAAAATGCCTCATGAAATGAAGCTCAAGTAGGATCCTATCCTGGATGAATATACAAAGTATGAACTCCTTGATGGGAAGAACCATGATGGGAAGAACCATGATGGGACTGGAAGAAAAGCACCTCAAGGGAAACTCGTTGGAACGAGATTTAGGTTTAACCAAAACCTGAAAAAGGAAGATACCTCGATGGGAGAGGTTCAGGCTTAACCCTTAACCTGAAAGGGGGAATCTACCATACGGGTATCTCAAATGGAGAAACCATAATGGGACCTTCGGAATTTGGACGAACAAATCCGAAAGGGGTTTGCGAAAGGAAGAAGATAGGGTTCCCTAAAGCTTGGAAAAAAGGGATGATTTTGGGCGTCTTATTGCTGAGACTGAAATAGCTTTTTGAAATCAAATGACCTCTCGCAGAAAATTCAGGTTTTGACCCTTAACCTGAGTGGGAAACACCATACGGAATCCTTGACTGAAGAAACCGCGATGGGACAGGAAGAGATACTTCAATTGAATGAGGCAACTCTTCTGGAAGATATAAACAATGCTAGGTTGCGTCAAGATGGATATTGAATGTTTATTTCATTCTTGAAATAGCTAGAAAATTTTGCCAATAAGATAAAATTATAGCTGATTCAAATGCTTCGAAATGTGCACGTATGTGCGAAGATATTCCCTCTTTTACCTAAAGTATTTCCCCCAAATGAGGTTCACTCTTCAGTTCTAAGAGTCAGATTCAAATTTTTAGCGCTGATGATTTTCTTCAAGGAAGCTATTCATTTCTTTGATATGAGAATAGAAGAAATATTCTTAATTTCATAAAAGTAAGTAATGAAAATATATTGATAAAAGAATTTGGCATGAGAAAAGATGACTTCTAGCAACTTTGGCAGTTTGATATCTGGATGTTTTCCCACGATGATTCTTTTGCACTCTTTTTGAGTCATTGGGCTTTCCGGGCTTTTTTACATCATCCTTTATTTTGAAGATGTCCCGACTTTTCTCTCTTTTTCTGGGAAGGGTACGTCACAAACTCCTTCATCTGGGAGATGTTCCGATCCTTCTTTTATCTCAGGGGATTCTATTGATGATATTGACTCAAAAGGTCTTTAGATGTAGCTGGAATCAAATATCTTTTAGGGTTTGTTGGTAGGTTCATCGCACTCGCCTTCATCTCGACGGTGATCTGAACTTTCCCTGGAAGGATTCTTCACAAACTCCTTTATCTCGGAGATGATCCAAATCTTCTTTGGCCCCGGGGGTCTAGCTCTCATATTCGTCTTCATCTTGACGACAGTTGAGAGATCCCTTTTGCGGATATTTGATTACAACTTTGAATGAATGAGAAAATATGGGTTGAGTGAATTCTTTTTATAGCTCAAGATATTTCCACTGCCTGATTGCCAGAAAATCATTTTTAAACATGCACCATAGCCAAGATCAATATCAATTCGCTTCTGGCTTTTCAATATCATTGAACATTTCTTTCACAAATCATATCGAGGACATTTCTTACATCCTTTTGGTTGATCAACAGGAAAAGATTTGAATTTTACTTCTTTTTTGCAAAAAGTTTCACCTTTTTGGAAAGAAATATTAGAGGTAATGTGAGAAAATTCTTTTTGTGTAGTCAAACTTTTAGAATCAACTAATGCTTTTAGCAAATCGGCAAAGTTTTCACGAATTTCTTGTGAAATAATCACTCAATATAGATTTTGATGAGACATTTAGCTGTAATTTAAAGAAATGGTGTAAGAATCAAACTTTAGAAAACTGGACTGATGATATACATTAGGTTTTGAAAATCTCGACCAGTTATGACAAACTGGATTTTGAAAATCCCGACCAGTTATAAAAACTAGATTTGAAAATCCCGACCAGTTATAGAAACTGGATTTGAAAATCCCGACCAGTTATAGAAACTGGATTTGAAAATCCCGACCAGTTATAAAAACTGGATTTGAAAATCCCGACCAGTTATAGAAACTAGATTTAAAAATCCTGACCAGTTATAAAAACTGGATTTGAAAATCCCGACCAGTTATAGAAATTGGATTTGAAAATCCTGACCAGTTATAGAAACTGGATTTGAAAATCCCGACCAGTTATAGAAACTGGATTTGAAAATCCCGACCAGTTATAGAAACTAGATTTGAAAATCCCGACCAGTTATAGAAACTGGATTTGAAAATCTCGACCAGTTATAGAAACTGGATTTGAAAATCCTGACCAGTTATAGAAACTGGATTTGAAAATTCCGACCAGTTATAAAAACTGGATTTGAAAATCCCGACCAGTTATAGAAACTGGATTTGAAAATCCTGACCAGTTATAGAAACTGGATTTGAAAATCCCGACCAGTTATAGAAACTAGATTTGAAAATCCCGACCAGTTATAAAACTGGATTTGAAAATCCTGACCAGTTATAGAAACTGGATTTGAAAATCCCGACCAGTTATAAAAACTGGATTTGAAAATCCCGACCAGTTATAGAAACTGGATTTCAAAATCCCGACCAGTTATAGAAACTGGATTTGAAAATCTCGACAAGTTATAACACTCAATTTGAAAATCCCGACCAGTTATAAAAACTGGATTTGAAAATCCCGACCAGTTATGACACTAGATTTGAAAATCCTGACTAGTTATAGAAACTGAATTTGAAAATCCTGACTAGTTATAAAAACTGGATTTGAAAATCCCGACCAGTTATAAAACTGGATTTGAAAATCCCGACGAGTTATATAAACTGAATTTGAAAATCCTGATCAGTTATAACACTGGATTTGAAAATCCGGACCAATTATAAAACTAGATTTGAAAATCCCGACCAGTTATAGAAAATGGATTTGAAAATCCTGACCAGTTATAAAACTGGATTTGAAAATCCCGACCAGTTATAAAACTGGATTTCAAAATCCCGACCAGTTATAGAAACTGGATTTGAAAATCCCGACCAGTTATAAAACTGGATTTGAAAATCCCGACCGGTTATAGAAACTGGATTTCAAAATTCTGACCAGTTATAAAACTGTATTTGAAAATCACGACCAGTTATAGAAACTAGATTTGAAAATCCCGACCAGTTATGACACTAGATTTGAAAATCCCGACCAGTTATAGATACTGGATTTAAAAATCCCGACCAGTTATAAAAACTGGAGTTGAAAATCCCGACCAGTTATAGAAACTGGAGTTGAAAATCCCGACCAGTTATAGAAACTGGATTTGAAAATCCTGACCAGTTATAGAAACTGGATTTGAAAATCCTGACCAGTTATAGAAACTGCATTTGAAAATCCCAACCAATTATAAAATCTGGAATTGAAAATCCCGACCAGTTATAGAAACTGGATTTCAAAATCCTGACCAGTTATAGAAACTGGATTTGAAAATCCCGACCAGTTATAACACTGAATTTGAAAATCCCGACCGGTTATAAAAACTGGAATTGAAAATCCCGACCAGTTATAGAAACTTGATTTGAAAATCCTGACCAGTTATAGAAACTGGATTTGAAAATCCCGACCAGTTATAAAAACTGGAATTGAAAATCCCGACCAGTTATAGAAACTGGATTTGAAAATCCTGATCAGTTATAACACTGGATTTGAAAATCTCGACCAATTATAAAACTAGATTTGAAAATCCTGACCTGTTATAGAAACTGGATTTGAAAATCCCGATCAGTTATAGAAACTGGATTTGAAAATCCCAACCAGTTATAAAACTAGATTTAAAAATCCCGACCAGTTATAGAAATTGGATTTGAAAATCCCGACCAGTTATAAAACTGGATTTGAAAATCCCGACCAGTTATAGAAACTGGATTTGAAAATCCTGACCAGTTATAAAACTGGATTTCAAAATCCCGACCAGTTATAGAAATTGGATTTGAAAATCCCGACCAGTTATGACACTAGATTTGGAAATCCCGACCAGTTATAGAAATTGGATTTGAAAATCCCGACCAGTTATAGAAACTGGATTTGAAAATCCCGATCAGTTATAGAAACTGGATTTGAAAATCCCGACCAATTATAAAAACTGAATTTTGAAAATCCCGACCAGTTAAAAAACTAGATTTGAAAATCCCGACCAGTTATAAAACTGGATTTGAAAATCCCGACCAGTTATAGAAACTGGATTTGAAAATCCTGATCAGTTATAACACTAGATTTGAAAATCCCGACCAATTATTGAAATTCCACTAGAGGGGGGGTGAATAGTGAAATATGATAATGATTGATAAAATAAAATAATTAAGCAATAAGGCACAACACATAAAACACAGAAGTTATACTGGTTCGGTCAATATCCAGACCTACATCCAGTCCCCAAGCAAACCACTTGAGATTCCACTATAACATCCGAGTTACCTGATAAATAGTACAACACCCTCTTTCAAAGAGGTCTTCTTCTCTCAACAGAGAAGGGGCACACCCTCTTCCCAAGAGGTCTTCTTCTCTCAACAGAGAAGGGCAACACCCTCTTTTACAGATGTCTATTTCTTTAAACAAAGAAGGAATACAGTGAATAACAGAGTTACAATACTTCCTATAGAACCTTTAGAATGATATGAATGCACGAATGAAGGATTCTAAGAATGTTCTGTTTGTCACTCAGAGGATACTCTTTGTCAAAGAGCTGGACTTGACTTTTTCTCTTTTCGTTCTTTTTCTTTTTCTCTTTCTTTTTTCAAGGCTCTCTTTTTCAAATCACGAATAGAAATTTTTTCTCTTTGTAAGCTCACACGTCTATTTCATTCTATTGTTTGAATAGTTTATTTGTGTGTGTTTATATAGCTTATAAAAAGTAGTCGTTACATTTTGGAATTGTAACTTTTTGAAATGTGAAATGTTAGGTCATTTCAAAAACATCTTTTAGAGAAGTTCGAGAATGCCTTTTTCCATAAAGGTGAAATAGAGGGTACACTAGTCGTTGTAATATTTTAGGTAATACATATTTTATGTAAAAAGTCTATTTCTTACAATAGTACATTGAACGTTGGGTTGTAGTTTTGTCTTTATTCTAATTAATGATTTGAGGTACATTAGTACTTCTTTACTTTAAATGAGTGCTTTGAGATATTTATTTGTACATAGTCATATCAAGTGTTTTCTTTATGTTGTGTATTTCAAAGTCTCCAGAGAGAATGAAGACCAAAAAGAAGGTCGACATTCTTTGAGAAGGATATTTAACAAGGATTTGTTACAGAAGGCATTTAATGCTTTGTAGAGAGAATGATGACTTCAAGTAAGTCGACATTCTATGGTTATGAAAAAAGGTAACTAGAGTTCTTTTAAAAACATATTTTATTTGTTTTTCTTATGTGTAGCCGATTTATGTTTTTGTCTTCTTCTTGTATTAAGAAACATTTCATTAAAGAAGATAACTAAAGTCTTTTCAAAAACATATTTTATTTGTTTTTCTTATGTAGTCGATTTTATGTTTTTGTCTTCTTCTTATAAAAAAATATTTCTTTAAAGAGGTAAACTAGAGTCTTTTCAAAAACATATTTTATTTGTTTTCTCCATGTAGTCGATGTTATGTTTTTGTCTTTTTCCTAAATTCCTTTTTTCATGTTGTCTTGTATATAGTGTAAGGTACAATGACAAAATGTCTTTTTTATAAAAGGTTGTAAGAAGGTACAATTATTATATGACAAAATATAAAAGGTTGTAAGAAGGTACACTTATTGGTTTTCAAAAAGGAGCTTTTTGAAACTATCGTATACTTTTATGATATAGTGTTTATGAATGAGTATGTAATATGCAATATGCAAGTTCCTGAAGGTTCTGTTACATATGACTCTAAAGAAGAAAAAAATCTTCATCTTGAGGTAGCCGATCTCTTCATTTGAACTTTAGGAAAGCATGGCTCATCAAGCTTTTTCTTCAAGGAGTATGATTGCACCATAGTTGTACTTGAACAGGAAGTCTCCATCCTTATTGGGTGAGATATCCTTGCATCAAATACTCGTTAGATTTAAGGCAAAACATATTCAGTCATAATATAACATTATTTCAAGAGAACATATTATCATATCATATAAAATCAAATGAGACAGTGTATCATATTATGTGACATCAAAACCGAGTTTCTCAACATTCTCCCCCTTTTTGATGATGACAAAATATGCTCCCCCTATCAAAAAGACATTATGCATAGAAATAATAATATGATAAAAAAAAGTGAAATAATGTTTAAAGAGAAAATATTTCTCCAATAATGGAGACAGGCTTTCTCCCCCTTTGTCATGGACAAAAAGGAGGGATCAGAGTAAGAAAGTTATTACAGACCAAATATATAAAAAAAATGAGTCTATCTCGAAGGTGGAGAAGGTGAAGGTGGCCGGTTGGCACGATTCCGCTTGCGAGTCTGCTGCAACAGGGCTTGATTACGAAGGATTCGATCCTGAGTTTGCTCGATATCCATCATAGCAGAAAAGTAATTGAAGGAGGACATTGGATCTGCTTCATCAGAGCCGGGCATGTGCAGGGACCTTAGATTGAAGGTGGTACCATCGAGGACGTGAGAGGGACGGAGGATGACTTCGTTGTGAAGTGGTACTTGGAAGTATTTGAGAATGGGAGTTATAAAACACCCAAAAAGAAGAGGCTCAAATTTCTGATAACGAATAAAGAGGTCGAAAATAATGGATGACCAATTTATCGGAAGAGAAGAAAGGATTGCGTAGATAAGAAGAGAGATTTTTCGAAGAACTAATCCCTGGCGGGGACGCTTGGGATAGATGTTGTGGAGAAGAATCTGGGCAAGTAGCTGAGCATGAGGTTGGAGATTCCTCATGTGCCACGGAAGTTGGTAGCAGTTGGTGCAGAGAAGTATTTTTTGAAGTACCGATCGGTCGATTGGTACTATGGTGTTAAGGTCGGTACCGGTGGAAGGTAGGTTTAGAATTCTACCTAGGTTGGAAGCATCGAAAATCATCAGCTGTCCTCAGACTTTGCTGGTGATTGAGGTTTGTTCATGATCAGTAGAGAAGTTGGTATAAAACAGTCGGACTAGTTCGGGATAATAGGCAGCTGGAGATGAAGATCCTATGAGAGGTTTGAGTTCAGGGAGATAGGTGTCTAAGTCGAAGAACATGAAGTCGTCAAAGTTGATCAGTTTTCCTTCATGAATGGGGCGAGAGCAGAGTGAGTTGTAGTTATGAAACAAATCAGGATACCTTAGATCGGCGGAGGTGATCACATTGGTGGAGGAAGAGGCCATTGCAAGAGTGTGTAAAAAAAGAACTAAGGAGAGCGAGTTTGAACCGAGAGAAAGTTTGTATAAGGATAGAAAAGTTCGAATGGAATGGTAAGAGATGAACCAATTGATTAAATAGAAAGAAGAAAATAATTGTTGATATGAAATGAATGACATTGGAAGTGAGTAATTTTTAGATTTTAGTCAAATAAGGAAATCCGTGAGTAGTAAGTTAAGAGACTTGTGAATGATCAAATCAATGTTTGAGGATAGTGTATTATATTAGATTGAGGAGGACATAGTTATAGAAATATATAGATTTTACTATGGATGAGTTTATCGACTAGTGAGAGAAGCCATTAATAGAGTATGGGGTGTCATGTTGAATAAAAAAAAAAGGATTAATCTTGAAAATAATGGCCTAATAAAACAAACAACTTTTTACTCTATGTGGAGGGATTCTAAATTCGTAAATGGAGAGTTAAAGACATAAAAAGATGATGTGGATATCTAGAGATGAGAGAAAGATGATAAAGGACAACATTTACTTGATTTAGATATGACATAAAGTAGAGTTAGAATAAATAAAGGTTTGCTTGGAGACAAGACTTTAAAGGTTCTCGATTTTAGAGAGATATACAATAAGAGAGAGGCAAGGTCACGGATGGAAAGAAAGGTCATGATTGCTTATTTAATATAGAAATAGTTTTTTTTTTATGGAAATAGGTCATAGGGTGATCATGTGATGTGTACTTTGAAAGATATGACATTTTAAAGAAAAGAGTGCCTTAAAAAATGTTTCATGATTAATGTGTTTTCATATTGGTAATTTTTATGAGTATACGTAGATATGAGAAGGACACATTTTGACTTTGACTAGTGGTAAAAGAGATGATGAGACAAAAAGGAGAAAGAGTCAAAAGTATATAAGAATTGATAAATGATAGATTAAAAATAAGAATAGACATGGAGGAGTTGGATATAATAAAAAAAAGTATTCGAGAGATGAAATGAGGAGACAAGGAAATATTTATGAGTGAAGAGTAATAATTGTGAGTTGTCATAGAGAGAAATGAGATGACATATATGGATTTTTGTGTAGGATAAATAAGTAATAAAAAAAACATGATTGATGAAAGACATAATGTTATGATTGATATGAATTATTGTTTATATTCTTAAAGAAGCTCGATTTGAGGAAGTTCATAGTTATTAGAGAATAAGGTTAAGTTTTAAAACAAGAATTGACAAGAATGGAGGCTCAATTTGTATATGAGAGAGATGATAATAGAGTGTACGTAATCTATGATATATCAAATGATATAGTAAAAGCAATTTACGTGAGAATATAGCAACTAGATCTTTTTAAAAAAAAGGTAAAAGGACCAAAAAGAGTCATTCGATTCTAACTAATGAAAAGTAAAAGTTCTCATAAACTAAGTAGAGAGGTGAAACAATTTATTGTAAAACAAGTTTTCATAAAGGACAAAAATAATAAAGGAGTTGAGTGATGTGAACATTGTTATGATAGCTTTTAGTACAATTAGTTTTTATGGATATGAGAGAAAGGAGATAGGACAAGGAGTTATAATGGATGTGTACTTGAAAGATGACAAGTTGAAAGACATAAAGAATGTGTCTTATAAGAATACGTTAATATGGAAACTTAGTTTGACTAACTAAAATCGATAACAAGGAAAGCAATTTAAAATAAGATTTAAACAAGACTTATAAGAAGTATTATAATAAGTGTGATTAATTTATAAGTCACTTAGTTTGCATATTCTTAGTTCTCTTCTAATTCGTGTGAAGTCTTCATGTTTTAATGGTTTAGTGAATATGTCTGCTAACTGTTGATTAGTGGGTATGAATTCTAGTTTAATTATGTTGTTTAAGACTTGTTCTCTTAAGAAGTGGTGTCTTATTTGAATGTGCTTAGTTCGTGAGTGTAAAATAAGATTCTTAGATAGGTTTATAGCACTCGTATTATCACAGAAAATAGTTGTATTTTCAAAATTTAAACCAAAATCTTTTAAAGCTTGTTTCATCTAGATGACTTGAGTACAAGCTAGGCTAGCAGCAATGTATTCGGCTTCAGTAGTTGATAATGATACACAGTTTTGTTTCTTACTGAACCATGATACTAGTGAGTGCCCTAGCATGTGACATGTTCCACTTGTGCTTTTTCTGTCAGATTTACTTTCAGCAAAGTCAGCATCGCTGTATGAGATTAGATCAAATGTAGAGGATTTTGAATAGAATAATCCAAAATCAACTGTGTCTTTTAAATATCTCATTATTCTTTTTACAGCTTTAAGATGTGATTCTTTTGGATTTGACTGAAATCTAGCACACAAGCAAACACTAAACATTATATCTGGACGGCTAGCAGTTAAATAAAGAAGTGATCCTATCATACCTCGGTATACCTTTGTATCAACAGACTTACCATCTTCATCTTTGTCCAACACAGTAGTAGTGCTCATAGGAGTGGATTTTGAAGCAGTTGAGTTCATGTTGAACCTCTTCAGAAGTTCACGAGCATACTTAGATTGATTGATGAAAACTCCATCCTTGGTTTGCTTAATATGCAGTCCAAGAAAGTAGGTGAGTTCTCCCATCATACTCATTTCGAATTCCTTCTGCATGGACTTAGAAAAATCTTCACAGAGAGTGCTGTTAGAAGATCCAAAGATGATGTCGTCGACATAAATTTGAACAATTAGGGTATGATTATTCACTACTTTGACAAATAGTGTAGAATCTGCTTTGCCAACAGAAAAACCAGTTTTTAATAAAAAAGTTTTTTAAGTCTTTCGTACCAAGCACGAGGTGCTTGTTTTAAGCCATACAAAGCACGTTTGAGTTTAAAAACATGATCTGGGTATTGTTCATTTTCAAATCCTGGAGGTTGCTTTACATAAACTTCTTCATTTATAAAACCATTTAAGAAAGCACTTTTAACATCCATTTGATATAATTTGAAATCCATATAGCTTGCATATGCTAAAAGCATTCTAATAGATTCAAGTCTAGCAACAGGAGCAAATGTTTCATCAAAATCAATACCTTCCTCCTGGTTGTATCCTTGAGCTACTAGTCTGGCCTTGTTTCTTAAAACATTACATGTTTCGTCTAGCTTGTTTCTGAAGATCCATCTTGTCCCAATGATTGGATGATCCTTTGGTCTAGGTACAATATCCCAAACGTCATTTCTTTGGAATTGATTCAGTTCTTCAGTCATGGCTAGCATCCAGAACTCATCAATGATGGCTTCATCAATCTTCTTTGGTTCAAGTTGAGAAATGAATGCCATGTTTGCAATCCGTTCTAGCTGAGCTCTAGTTTGAACCCCCTTGGTTAGTTCTCCCAAAATCTGCTTTTGAGGATGATCTTTGATATCGACAAAGGTTCTTTGGTGATCATCTTCATTAGACTTAGCTGTGTTATTTAAAAATAAATTTGTACTTTCAACATCATCATCATTAGTTTGTATATGAACAGATTGATCAATAGATTCACAAAAACTAGCATGCATAGATTCTTCAATAGTATTATGACTCTTATTGAAAACTCTGTATGCTTTACTATGACTTGAATATCCTAAGAATATGCCTTCAACAGATTTGGCATCAAACTTATTCAGGCTATCTTTTGTGTTTAGGATAAAGCATTTACATCCAAAGACTTTGAAATAGTCTATTCTTGGAGTTCTGTCATAGAATAGTTCATAGGGAGTTTTATTTAATAAGGGTCTAATGAGATCTCTATTTGTTATGTAGCATGCAGTATTAACAGCTTCTGCCCAAAAAGATTTTGCAAGATTATTGTGTTGGAGCATAGTCCTAGCAGATTCTTGAAGGGTTCTATTCTTTCTTTCTACTACACCATTTTGAGGTGCAGCTCTAGGAAAGGCAAAGTTATGAGAAATACCATGCAAGTTACAAAAATTTTTGAAGAGTTCATTTTCAAATTCTCCTCCATGGTCACTACGGATTTTAACAATAGAACAAGATTTTTCGTTTTGTAATTTTTTACATAAGATTTCAAACTGACAAAACGTGTCACTTTTGTTTTTCAAAAATATTACCCAAGTAAATCTTGAGTAATCATCTACAATGACAAAAGCATATCTATTATGATTAAGGCTAGCTACCCTAGAAGGACCAAAAAGGTCCAGGTGGAGAAGCTCTAAAGGTCTTTTACTTGAAATGACATTTTTTGATTTGAAAGAAGATTTTGACAATTTTCCTAATTGACATGCATCACAAAAATAATCCTTTTTAAAAGATATGTTGGGTAACCCACGTACTAACTTATCTTTAGCTAGTTTAGACATGTATTTAGAATTGACATGACCCATTCTCATGTGCCATAGATGTTGAGTGTCATTATTAGCTATGAGGCAATGTTCTGTGATGTTTTCTAGGTATAGTTCATATATATTATTCTTTCTTATACCTTTTAAGATGATGTTTTCATTGGTGTCAGCTATAAGGCATGCATCATGATTAAAGCTAACATTATAACCTGTGTCACACATTTGACTGATACTTAGTAGGTTATGTTTTAAGCCTTTAACAAGGAGAACGTCTTTGATAAGAGGTTTGTCTATGTTACCAATATTTCCAATACCAATTATCAAACCTTTGTTGTTGTCTCCAAAGGTGACGGTTCCTCCTTCTTTATGATGAAGAACAGCAAAAAGGTCTGGATGTCCTGTCATGTGCTTTGAACATCCACTATCTAGTATCCATCTGTTCTTCTTCTTTGGAGCCTGCAAAATATTAAGTAAATCTCCTTTTTGGAACCCAATCGGGTCCTTTTTTGTTAGACTTTGGAACCCATATCCATTTGAATTTGGGTTTGTCTATCTCTTTAGAGGAGTTAAAAAGATTATCATTATAATACTCCTTATTTGGTTCAGATGAACTTTTCACAAACGTGGTCTTTTGATTTATACAAGAAGGTTTTTTGAAATGAGAATAGCCAATACCATTCTTGTAAAAAGAGACCTTCTGAGAGGATAAGAGTTTATCCAAGTTCTCCTTACCTTTAGTAAACTTGAAAACCGTTTTCATGAGGTTCTCAGTTTTACTTTTTAGCTCTGAAATCTCTATTTGCATATTTTTAGTTTTGGAGCTAGTAGAAGAAATTTCAGACATAAGCAAAAGATTTTTCTTTTTCAACTCAGAATTTTCACTGCTGAGTTTTTCATTCTCTTGAGAAAGCTTTAAATTTTCAGATTTTAAAACTTTATTTTTGAAACTCAATTTTCTAGATTCTTCAAATAGTTCTTGAAAAGCATCTAGAAGTTCTTCAAAGGAAAAATCAGAGATTTTACTTACCGAATTTTCGTTTGCCATGAAGCACATATTTGCAGTTTCGCATTCATCATCACTTGACTCTTCACTAGTGGATGGTTCTGAATCATCCCATTGAGCATGCAGAGCCTTTTTCTTGAAGAACCTCTTCTTTGGTTCCTCAGTTTTGGACTTTCTTTTGAGAAGGGGACAGTCACGTTTTAAGTGGCCTGGCTTATTACACTGAAAGAACATGGGATCTTCTTTAAGATCTTTTCTTTCCTTGTGGCTGTTTGGAAGCCGGTTCCTTCTCATGAAGCGCTGGAATTTTCTGGTAAGTAGCGCAATTTCTGATTCTTTATCTGAGTCTTCATTCTCAGATAGGGCTAGGAAAGCTAGAGTTTTCTTTATTGGTTGCTCTTCTTCCCTTCTTTCTTTCATGTGGACTTCATAGGCCATAAGATTGCCTATTAAGTCGTCCAATGTAAGTTTAGATAAATCTTGAGCTTCTTCAATAGCAGTAGTCTTTTTCTCCCAATCAGTTGTGAGAGATCTCAAGATTTTCTTCACCTTTTCAGTCTGGGAATATGTTACACCCAGAGATTTCAGATCATTGGTGATGTTGGTGAATCTGGTAAACATCTCTGTGATGGGTTCATCTTTGTTCATTTTGAACAACTCATATTTTCTAACAAGAGATGATATTTTGGCTTCTTTTACTTTGTTGGTTCCTTCATGAATAACCTCCAAAGAATGCCAAATGTCATATGAAGATTCACATATAGATATTCTGTTGAATTCATTCTGATCAATGGCACAATATAAGGCATTCATAGCCTTTGCATTTAGGTTTGCCATTTTCTTTTCTTCATCAGACCATAAGTTATAGTCTGCAGATAGAGATGTGTATGGATGCTCAACAATTTTCCATACAGCAAAGTCTATGGATTTGAGAAAGATAGCCATTCTGCACTTCCAATATCCATAGTTGGAGCCATTGAAGAAAGGAGGACGAGATGCATGTTGACCTTCAATATCACGAGCATAAGAGGTAGATGCCATTTGTGCTGAAAGACTTGTTACGTCGAAACCAGCAAACCTGCTTTGATACCAAATGAAATTCCACTAGAGGGGGGGTGAATAGTGAAATATGATAATGATTGATAAAATAAAATAATTAAGCAATAAGGCACAACACATAAAACACAGAAGTTATACTGGTTCGGTCAATATCCAGACCTACATCCAGTCCCCAAGCAAACCACTTGAGATTCTACTATAACATCCGAGTTACCGGATAAATAGTACAACACCCTCTTCCCAAGAGGTCTTCTTCTCTCAACAGAGAAGGGGCACACCCTCTTCCCAAGAGGTCTTCTTCTCTCAACAGAGAAGGGCAACACCCTCTTTTACAGAGGTCTACTTCTTTAAACAAAGAAGGAATACAGTGAATAACAGAGTCACAATACTTCCTATAGAACCTTCAGAATTATATGAATGCACGAATGAAGGATTCTAAGAATGTTCTGTTTGTCACTCAGAGGATACTCTTTGTCAAAGAGCTGGACTTGACTTTTTCTCTTTTCGTTCTTTTTCTTTTTCTCTTTCTTTTTTCAAGGCTCTCTTTTTCAAATCACGAATAGAAATTTTTTCTCTTTGTAAGCTCACACGTCTATTTCATTCCATTGTTTGAATAGTTTATTTGTGTGTGTTTATATAGCTTATAAAAAGTAGTCGTTACATTTTGGAATTGTAACTTTTTGAAATGTGAAATGTTAGGTCATTTCAAAAACATCTTTTAGAGAAGTTCGAGAATGCCTTTTTCCATAAAGGTGAAATAGAGGGTACACTAGTCGTTGTAATATTTTAGGTAATACATATTTTATGTAAAAAGTCTATTTCTTACAATAGTACATTGAACGTTGGGTTGTAGTTTTGTCTTTATTCTAATTAATGATTTAAGGTACATTAGTACTTCTTTACTTTAAATGAGTGTAAGTACTATGAGTGCTTTGAGATATTTATTTGTACATAGTCATGTCAAGTGTTTTCTTTATGTTGTGTATTTCAAAGTCTCCAAAGAGAATGAGGACCAAAAAGAAGGTCGACATTCTTTGAGAAGGATATTTAACAAGGATTTGTTACAGAAGGCATTTAATGCTTTGTAGAGAGAATGATGACTTCAAGTAAGTCGACATTCTATGGTTATGAAAAAAGGTAACTAGAGTCCTTTTAAAAACATATTTTATTTGTTTTTCTTATGTGTAGCCGATTTATGTTTTTGTCTTCTTCTTGTATTAAGAAACATTTCATTAAAGAAGATAACTAAAGTCTTTTCAAAAACATATTTTATTTGTTTTTCTTATGTAGTCGATTTTATGTTTTTGTCTTCTTCTTATAAAAAAATATTTCTTTAAAGAGGAAAACTAGAGTCTTTTTAAAAACATATTTTATTTATTTTCTCCATGTAGTCGATGTTATGTTTTTGTCTTTTTCCTACATTCCTTTTTTCATGTTGTCTTGTATATAGTGTAAGGTACAATGACAAAATGTCTTTTTCATAAAAGGTTGTAAGAAGGTACAATTATTATATGACAAAATATAAAAGGTTGTAAGAAGGTACACTTATTGGTTTTCAAAAAGGAGCTTTTTGAAACTATCGTATACTTTTATGATATAGTGTTTATGAATGAGTATGTAATATGTAATATGCAATATGCAAGTTCCTGAAGGTTCTGTTACATATGACTCTAAAGAAGAAAAAAATCTTCATCTTGAGGTAGCCGATCTCTTCATTTGAACTTTAGGAAAGCATGGCTCATCAAGCTTTTTCTTCAAGGAGTATGATTGCACCATAATTGTACTTGAACAGGAAGTCTCCATCCTTATTGGGTGAGATATCCTTGCATCAAATACTCGTTAGATTTAAGGCAAAACATATTCAGTCATAATATAACATTATTTTAAGAGAACATATTATCATATCATATAAAATCAAATGAGACAGTGTATCATATTATGTGACATCAAAACCGAGTTTCTCAACATTCTCCCCCTTTTTGATGATGACAAAATATGCTCCCCCTATCAAAAAGACATTATGCATAGAAATAATAATATGATAAAAAAAGTGAAATAATGTTTAAAGAGAGAATATTTCTCCAATAATGGAGACAGGTTTTCTACCCCTTTGTCATGGACAAAAAGGAGGGATCAGAGTAAGAAAGTTATTACAGACCAAATATATAAAAAAAATGAGTCTATCTCGAAGGTGGAGAAGGTGAAGGTGGTCGGTTGGCACGATTCCGCTTGCGAGTCTGCTGTAACAGGGCTTGATTACAAAGGATTCGATCCTGAGTTTGCTCGATATCCATCATAGCAGAAAAGTAATTGAAGGAGGACATTGGATCTGCTTCATCAGAGCCGGGCATGTGCAGGGACCTTAGATTGAAGGTGGTACCATCGAGGACGTGAGAGGGACGGAGGATGACTTCGTTGTGAAGTGGTACTTGGAAGTATTTGAGAATGGGAGTTATAAAACACCCAAAAAGAAGAGGCTCAAATTTCTGATAACGAATAAAGAGGTCGAAAATAATGGATGACCAATTTATCGGAAGAGAAGAAAGGATTGCGTAGATAAGAAGAGAGATTTTTCGAGGAACTAATCCCTGGCGGGGACGCTTGGGATAGATGTTGTGGAGAAGAATCTGGGCAAGTAGCTGAGCATGAGGTTGGAAATTCCTCATGTGCCACAGAAGTTGGTAGCAGTTGGTGCAGAGAAGTATTTTTTGAAGTACCGATCGGTCAATTGGTACTATGGTGTTAAGGTCGGTACCGGTGGAAGGTAGGTTTAGAATTCTACCTAGGTTGGAAGCATCGAAAATCATCAGCTATCCTCGGACTTTGCTGGTGATTGAGGTTTGTTCATGATCAGTAGAGAAGTTGGTATAAAACAGTCGGACTAGTTCGGGATAATAGGCAGCTGGAGATGAAGATCCTATGAGAGGTTTGAGTTCAGGGAGATAGGTGTCTAAGTCGAAGAACATGAAGTCGTCAAAGTTGATCAATTTTCCTTCATGAATGGGGCGAGAGCAGAGTGAGTTGTAGTTATGAAACAAATCAGGATACCTTAGATCGGCGAAGGTGATCACATTGGTGGAGGAGGAAGAGGCCATTGCAAGAGTGTGTAAAAAAAAGAACTAAGGAGAGCGAGTTTGAACCGAGAGAAAGTTTATATAAGGATAGAAAAGTTCGAATGGAATGGTAAGAGATGAACCAATTGATTAAATAGAAAGAAGAAAATAATTGTTGATATGAAATGAATGACATTGGAAGTGAGTAATTTTTAGATTTTAGTCAAATAAGGAAATCCGTGAGTAGTAAGTTAAGAGACTTGTGAATGATCAAATCAATGTTTGAGGATAGTGTATTATATTAGATTGAGGAGGACATAGTTATAGAAATATATAGATTTTACTATGGATGAGTTTATCGACTAGTGAGAGAAGCCATTAATAGAGTATGGGGTGTCCTGTTGAATAAAAAAAAAAGGATTGATGTTGAAAATAATGGCCTAATAAAACAAACAACTTTTTACTCTATGTGGAGGGATTCTAAATTCGTAAATGGAGAGTTAAAGACATAAAAAGATGATGTGGATATCTAGAGATGAGAGAAAGATGATAAAGGACAACATTTACTTGATTTAGATATGACATAAAGTAGAGTTAGAATAAATAAAGGTTGGCTTGGAGACAAGACTTTAAAGGTTCTCGATTTTAGAGAGATATACAATAAGAGAGAGGCAAGGTCACTGATGGAAAGAAAGGTCATGATTGCTTATTTAATATAGAAATAGTTTTTTTTTTATGGAAATGGGTCATACGGTGATCATGTGATGTGTACTTTGAAAGATATGACATTTTAAAAGAAAAGAGTGCCTTAAAAAATGTTTCATGATTAATGTGTTTTCATATTGGTAATTTTTATGAGTATACGTAGATATGAGGACACATTTTGACTTTGACTAGTGGTAAAAGAGATGATGAGACAAAAAGGAGAAAGAGTCAAAAGTATATAAGAATTGATAAATGATAGATTAAAAATAAGAATAGACATGGAGGAGTTATAAAAACTGGAGTTGAAAATCCCGACCAGTTATAGAAACTGGATTTGAAAATCCCGACCAGTTATAGAAACTGGATTTGAAAATCCCGACCAGTTATAGAAACTGGATTTGAAAATCCTGACCAGTTATAGAAACTGGATTTGAAAATTCCGACCAGTTATAAAATCTGGAATTGAAAATCCCGACCAGTTATAGAAACTGGATTTCAAAATTCTGACCAGTTATAGAAACTGGATTTGAAAATCCCGACCAGTTATAGAAACTGGATTTTAAAATCCCGACCAGTTATAAAAACTGGATTTGAAAATCCCGACCAGTTATAGAAACTTTATTTGAAAATCCTGACCAGTTATAGAAACTAGATTTGAAAATCCCGACCAAGTTATAAAACTGGATTTGAAAATCCCGACCAGTTATAAAACTGGATTTGAAAATCCCGACCAGTTATAGAAACTGGATTTGAAAATCCTGATCAGTTATAACACTGGATTTGAAAATCCCGACCAATTATAAAACTAGATTTGAAAATCCTGATCAGTTATAACACTGGATTTGAAAATCCCGACCAATTATAAAACTAGATTTGAAAATCCTGACCTGTTATAGAAACTGGATTTGAAAATCCCGACCAGTTATAAATCTGGATTTGAAAATCCCAACTAGTTATAAAACTAGATTTAAAAATCCCGACCAGTTATAGAAATTGGATTTGAAAATCCCGACCAGTTATAAAACTGGATTTGAAAATCCCGACCAGTTATAGAAACTGGCTTTGAAAATCCTAACCAGTTATAAAACTGGATTTGAAAATCCCGACCAGTTATAGAAATTGGATTTGAAAATCCCGACCAGTTATGACACTAGATTTTGAAATCCCGACCAGTTATAGAAACTGGATTTCAAAATCCCGACCAGTTATAGAAACTGGATTTGAAAATCCCGACCAGTTGTAAAAACTGAATTTTGAAAATCCCGACCAGTTACAAAAACTGGATTTAAAAATCCTGACCAGTTATAAAACTGGATTTGAAAATCCCGACCAGTTATAGAAACTGGATTTGAAAATCCTGATCAGTTATAACACTAGATTTGAAAATCACGACCAATTATAAAACTGGATTTGAAAATCCTGACCAGTTATAGAAACTGGATTTGAAAATCCCGACCAGTTATAAAACTGGATTTGAAAATCCCGACCAGTTATAAAACTGGATTTAAAAATCCCGACCAGTTATAGAAACTGGATTTGAAAATCCCGACCAGTTATAAAACTGGATTTGAAAATCCTGACCAGTTATAGAAACTGGATTTGAAAATTCTGACCAGTTATAAAACTGGATTTGAAAATCCCAACCAGTTATAGAAACTGGATTTGAAAATCCCGACTAGTTATGACACTAGATTTGAAAATCCCGACCAGTTATAGAAACTAGATTTGAAAATCCCGACCAGTTATAGAAACTGGATTTGAAAATCCCGACCAGTTATAGAAACTGGATTTTAAAATCCCGACCAGTTATAGAAACTGGATTTGAAAATCCTGACCAGTTATAGAAACTGGATTTGAAAATCCCGACCAGTTATAAAAACTAGATTTGAAAATCCCGACCAGTTATAGAAACTGGATTTGAAAATCCCGACCAGTTATAAAAACTGGATTTGAAAATCCTGACCAGTTATAAAACTGGATTTGAAAATCCCGACGAGTTATAGAAACTGGATTTGAAAATCCTGATCAGTTATTACATTGGATTTGAAAATCCTGACCAATTATAAAACTAGATTTGAAAATCCCGACCAGTTATAGAAAATGGATTTGAAAATCCCGACCAGTTATAGAAACTGGACTTGAAAATCCCGACCAGTTATAGAAACTGGACTTGAAAATCCCGACCAGTTTTAAAACTGGATTTAAAAATCCCGACCAGTTATAAAAACTGGATTTGAAAATCCCGACCAGTTATAAAACTGGATTTGAAAATCCCGACGAGTTATAGAAACTGAATTTGAAAATCCTGAACAGTTATAACACTGGATTTGAAAATCCTGACCAATTATAAAACTAGATTTGAAAATCCCGACCAGTTATAGAAAATGGTATTGAAAATCCCGACCAGTTATAAAACTGGATTTGAAAATCCCGACCAGTTATAAAACTGGATTTAAAAATCCCGACCAGTTATAGAAACTGGATTTGAAAATCCTAACAAGTTATAGAAACTGGATTTCAAAATCCCGACCAGTTATAAAAACTAGATTTGAAAATCCCGACCAGTTATAGAAACTGGATTTGAAAATCCCGACCAGTTATAAAAACTGGATTTGAAAATCCCGACCAGTTATAAAACTGGATTTGAAAATCCCGACGAGTTATAGAAACTGGATTTGAAAATCCTGATCTGTTATAACACTGGATTTGAAAATCCTAACCAATTATAAAACTAGATTTGAAAATCCCGACCAGTTATAGAAAATGGATTTGAAAATCCCGACCAGTTATAAAACTGGATTTGAAAATCCCGACCAGTTATAAAACTGGATTTAAAAATCCCGACCAGTTATAGAAACTGGATTTGAAAATCTTAACCAGTTATAGAAACTGGATTTGAAAATCCTGACCAGTTATAAAACTGGATTGGAAAATCCCGACCAGTTATAGAAACTGGATTTAAAAATCCCGACCAGTTATAGATACTAGATTTGAAAATCCCGACCAGTTATAAAAACTGGAGTTGAAAATCCCGACCAGTGATAGAAACTGGAGTTGAAAATCCCGACCAGTTATAGAAATTGGATTTGAAAATCCCGACCAGTTATGACACTAGATTTTTAAATCCCGACCAGTTATAGAAACTGGATTTGAAAATCCCGACCAGTTATAGAAACTGGATTTGAAAATCCCGACCAGTTATAACACTGAATTTGAAAATCTCGGCCAGTTATAAAAACTGGATTTGAAAATCCCGACCAGTTATAAAAACTGGATTTGAAAATCATGACCAATTATAGAAACTGAATTTGAATATCCTGACCAGTTATAGAAACTGAATTTGAAAATCCCGACCAATTATAAAAACTGGATTTGAAAAGCCCGACCAGTTATAAAACTGGATTTGAAAATCCTGACGAGTTATAGAAACTGAATTTGAAAATCCTGAACAGTTATAACACTGGATTTGAAAATCCCGACCAATTATAAAACTAGATTTGAAAATCTCGACCAGTTATAGAAAATGGATTTGAAAATCCCGACCAGTTATAAAACTAGATTTGAAAATCCCGACCAGTTATAAAACTGGATTTAAAAATCCCGACCAGTTATTGAAACTGGATTTGAAAATCCTAACCAGTTATAGAAACTGGATTTGAAAATCCCGACTAGTTATAAAAACTAGATTTGAAAATCCCGACCAGTTATAGAAACTGGATTTGAAAATCCCGACTAGTTATAAAAACTGGATTTGAAAATCCTGACGAGTTATAAAACTGGATTTGAAAATCCCGACGAGTTATAGAAACTGGATTTGAAAATCCTGATCAGTTATAACACTGGATTTGAAAATCCTAACCAATTATAAAACTAGATTTGAAAATCCCGACCAGTTATAGAAAATGGATTTGAAAATCCCGACCAGTTATAGAAACTGGATTTCAAAATTCCGACCAGTTATAGAAACTGGATTTCAAAATCCCGACCAGTTATAGAAACTGCATTTGAAAATCCCGACCACTTATAAAATCTGGAATTGAAAATTCCGACCAGTTATAGAAACAGGATTTCAAAATCCCGACCAGTTATAGAAACTGGATTTTAAAATCCCGACCAGTTATAAAACTGAATTTGAAAATCCCGACCGGTTATAAAAACTGGATTTGAAAATCCCGACCAGTTATAGAAACTTGATTTGAAAATCCTGACCAATTATAGAAACTGGATTTGAAAATCCCGACCAGTTATAAAAAATGGATTTGAAAATCCCGACCAGTTATAAAACTGCATTTGAAAATCCCAACCAGTTATAGAAACTGGATTTGAAAATCGTGATCAGTTATAATACTGGATTTGAAAATCTCGACCAATTATAAAAGTAGATTTGAAAATCCCGACCAGTTATAGAAAATGGATTTGAAAATCCCGACCAGTTATAAAACTGGATTTGAAAATCCTGACTAGTTATAAAACTGGATTTAAAAATCCCGACGAGTTATTAAACTGGATTTGAAAATCTCGACCAGTTATAGAAACTGGATTTGAAAATCCTTACCAGTTATAAAACTGGATTGGAAAATCCCGACCAGTTATAGAAACTGGATTTAAAAATCCCGACCAGTTATGACACAATATTTAAAAATCCCGACCAGTTATAGATACTAGATTTGAAAATCCCGACCAGTTATAAAAACTGGAGTTGAAAATCCCGACCAGTTATAGAAATTGGAGTTGAAAATCCCGACCAGTTATAGAAACTGGATTTGAAAATCCCGACCAGTTATAAAACTGGATTTGAAAATCCCGACCAGTTATAGAAATTGGATTTGAAAATCCCGACCAGTTATGACACTAGATTTTGAAATTCCGACTAGTTATAGAAACTCGATTTGAAAATCCCGACCAGTTATAGAAACTGGATTTGAAAATCCCGACCAGTTGTAAAAACTGAATTTTGAAAATCCCGACCAGTTACAAAAACTGGATTTAAAAATCCTGACCAGTTATAAAACTGGATTTGAAAATCCCGACCAGTTATAGAAACTGGATTTGAAAATCCTGATCAGTTATAACACTAGATTTGAAAATCCCAACCAATTATAAAACTGGATTTGAAAATCCCGACCAGTTATAGAAACTAGATTTGAAAATCCCGACCAGTTATAAAACTGGATTTGAAAATCCCGACCAGTTATAAAACTGGATTTAAAAATCCCGACCAGTTATAGAAATTGGATTTGAAAATCCCGACCAGTTATAAAACTGGATTTGAAAATCCTAACCAGTTATAGAAACTGCATTTGAAAATTCTGACCAGTTATAAAACTGGATTTGAAAAACCCAACCAGTTATACAAACTGGATTTGAAAATCCCGACCAGTTATGACACTAGATTTGAAAATCCCGACCAGTTATAGAAACTGAATTTGAAAATCCCGACCAGTTATAAAAACTGGATTTGAAAATCCCGACCAGTTATAGAAACTGGATTTGAAAATCCCGACCAGTTATAGAAACTGGATTTTAAAATCCCGACCAGTTATAGAAACTGGATTTGAAAATCCTGACCAGTTATAGAAACTGGATTTGAAAATCCGGACCAGTTATAAAAACTAGATTTGAAAATCCCGACCAGTTATAGAAACTGGATTTGAAAATCCCGACCAGTTATAAAAACTGGATTTGAAAATCCCGACCAGTTATAAAACTGGATTTGAAAATCCCGACGAGTTATAGAAACTGGATTTGAAAATCCTGATCAGTTATTACACTGGATTTGAAAATCCTGACCAATTACAAAACTAGATTTGAAAATCCCGACCAGTTATAGAAAATGAATTTGAAAATCCCGACCAGTTATAGAAACTGGACTTGAAAATCCCGACCAGTTATAAAACTGGATTTAAAAATCCCGACCAGTTATAAAAACTGGATTTGAAAATCCCGACCAGTTATAAAACTGGATTTGAAAATCCCAACCAGTTATAGAAACTGGATTTGAAAATTCTGACCAGTTATAAAACTAGATTTGAAAATCCCAACCAGTTATAGAAACTGGATTTGTAAATCCCGACCAGTTATGACACTAAATTTGAAAATCCTGACCAGTTATAGAAACTGGATTTGAAAATCTCGACCAGTTATAGAAACTGGATTTGAAAATCCTGACCAGTTATAGAAACTGGATTTGAAAATCCCGACCAGTTATAAAAACTAGATTTGAAAATCTCGACCAGTTATAAAAACTGGATTTGAAAATCCCGACCAATTGTAGAAACTGGATTTGAAAATCCCGACCAGTTATAGAAACTAGATTTGAAAATTCCGACTAGTTATAGAAACTGGACTTAAAAATCCCGACCAGTTATAGAAACTGGACTTGAAAATCCCGACCAGTTATAAAACTGGATTTAAAAATCCCGACCAGTTATAAAAACTGGATTTGAAAATCCCGACCAGTTATAAAACTGGATTTGAAAATCCCGACGAGTTATAGAAACTGAATTTGAAAATCCTGAACAGTTATAACACTGGATTTGAAAATCCTGACCAATTATAAAACTAGATTTGAAAATCCCGACCAGTTATAGAAAATGGTATTGAAAATCCCGACCAGTTATAAAACTGGATTTAAAAATCCCGACCAGTTATAGAAACTGGATTTGAAAATCCTAACAAGTTATAGAAACTGGATTTCAAAATCCCGACCAGTTATAAAAACTAGATTTGAAAATCCCGACCAGTTATAGAAACTGGATTTGAAAATCCCGACCAGTTATAAAAACTGGATTTGAAAATCCCGACCAGTTATAAAACTGGATTTGAAAATCCCGACGAGTTATAGAAACTGGATTTGAAAATCCTGATCTGTTATAACACTGGATTTGAAAATCCTAACCAATTATAAAACTAGATTTGAAAATCCCGACCAGTTATAGAAAATGGATTTGAAAATCCCGACCAGTTATAAAACTGGATTTGAAAATCCCGACCAGTTATAAAACTGGATTTAAAAATCCCGACCAGTTATAGAAACTGGATTTGAAAATCCTAACCAGTTATAGAAACTGGATTTGAAAATCCTGACCAGTTATAAAACTGGATTGGAAAATCCCGACCAGTTATAAAACTGGATTTAAAAATCCCGACCAGTTATAGATACTAGATTTGAAAATCCCGACCAGTTATAAAAACTGGAGTTGAAAATCCCGACCAGTTATAGAAACTGGAGTTGAAAATCCCGACCAGTTATAGAAATTGGATTTGAAAATCCCGACCAGTTATGACACTAGATTTTTAAATCCCGACCAGTTATAGAAACTGGATTTGAAAATCCCGACCAGTTATAGAAACTGGATTTGAAAATCCCGACCAGTTATAACACTGAATTTGAAAATCTCGGCCAGTTATAAAAACTGGATTTGAAAATCCCGACCAGTTATAAAAACTGGATTTGAAAATCCCGACCAATTATAGAAACTGAATTTGAATATCCTGACCAGTTATAGAAACTGAATTTGAAAATCCCGACCAATTATAAAAACTGGATTTGAAAAGCCCGACCAGTTATAAAACTGGATTTGAAAATCCTGACGAGTTATAGAAACTGAATTTGAAAATCCTGAACAGTTATAACACTGGATTTGAAAATCCCGACCAATTATAAAACTAGATTTGAAAATCTCGACCAGTTATAGAAAATGGATTTGAAAATCCCGACCAGTTATAAAACTGGATTTGAAAATCCCGACCAGTTATAAAACTGGATTTAAAAATCCCGACCAGTTATTGAAACTGGATTTGAAAATCCTAACCAGTTATAGAAACTGGATTTGAAAATCCCGACTAGTTATAAAAACTAGATTTGAAAATCCCGACCAGTTATAGAAACTGGATTTGAAAATCCCGACCAGTTATAAAAACTGGATTTGAAAATCCTGACGAGTTATAAAACTGGATTTGAAAATCCCGACGAGTTATAGAAACTGGATTTGAAAATCCTGATCAGTTATAACACTAGATTTGAAAATCCTAACCAATTATAAAACTAGATTTGAAAATCCCGACCAGTTATAGAAAATGGATTTGAAAATCCCGACCAGTTATAGAAACTGGATTTCAAAATCCCGACCAGTTATAGAAACTGGATTTCAAAATCCCGACCAGTTATAGAAACTGCATTTGAAAATCCTGACCAGTTATAGAAACTGGATTTGAAAATCCCGACCAGTTATAAAAATTAGATTTGAAAATCCCGACCAGTTATAAAAACTGGATTTGAAAATCCCGACCAATTGTAGAAACTGGATTTGAAAATCCCGACCAGTTATAGAAACTAGATTTGAAAATTCCGACCAGTTATAGAAATTGGATTTGAAAGTCCCGACCAGTTATAAAACTGGATTTGAAAATCCTAACCAGTTATAGAAACTGCATTTGAAAATTCTGACCAGTTATAAAACTGGATTTGAAAAACCCAACCAGTTATACAAACTGGATTTGAAAATCCCGACCAGTTATGACACTAGATTTGAAAATCCCGACCAGTTATAGAAACTGAATTTGAAAATCCCGACCAGTTATAAAAACTGGATTTGAAAATCCCGACCAGTTATAGAAACTGGAATTGAAAATTCCGACCAGTTATAGAAACAGGATTTCAAAATCCCGACCAGTTATAGAAACTGGATTTTAAAATCCCAACCAGTTATAAAACTGAATTTGAAAATCCCGACCGGTTATAAAAACTGGATTTGAAAATCCCGACCAGTTATAGAAACTTGATTTGAAAATCCTGACCAGTTATAGAAACTGGATTTGAAAATCCCGACCAGTTATAAAAAATGGATTTGAAAATCCCGACCAGTTATAAAACTGCATTTGAAAATCCCGACCAGTTATAGAAACTGGATTTGAAAATCGTGATCAGTTATAATACTGGATTTGAAAATCTCGACCAATTATAAAAGTAGATTTGAAAATCCCGACCAGTTATAGAAAATGGATTTGAAAATCCCGACCAGTTATAAAACTGGATTTGAAAATCCTGACTAGTTATAAAACTGGATTTAAAAATCCCGACGAGTTATTAAACTGGATTTGAAAATCTCGACCAGTTATAGAAACTGGATTTGAAAATCCTTACCAGTTATAAAACTGGATTGGAAAATCCCGACCAGTTATAGAAACTGGATTTAAAAATCCCGACCAGTTATGACACAATATTTGAAAATCCCGACCAGTTATAGATACTAGATTTGAA
Organism: Nuphar pumila; assembly: GCF_984573655.1. Lineage (NCBI taxonomy): Eukaryota > Viridiplantae > Streptophyta > Magnoliopsida > Nymphaeales > Nymphaeaceae > Nuphar > Nuphar pumila. The sequence continues at coordinate 61,696,880 of NC_143258.1, forward strand.
AATCCCGACCAGTTATAAAAACTGGAGTTGAAAATCCCGACCAGTTATAGAAATTGGAGTTGAAAATCCCGACCAGTTATAGAAACTGGATTTGAAAATCCCGACCAGTTATAAAACTGGATTTGAAAATCCCGACCAGTTATGACACTAGATTTTGAAATTCCGACTAGTTATAGAAACTGGATTTGAAAATCCCGACCAGTTATAGAAACTGGATTTGAAAATCCCGACCAGTTGCAAAAACTGAATTTTGAAAATCCCGACCAGTTACAAAAACTGGATTTAAAAATCCTGACCAGTTATAAAACTGGATTTGAAAATCCCGACCAGTTATAGAAACTGGATTTGAAAATCCTGATCAGTTATAACACTAGATTTGAAAATCCCAACCAATTATAAAACTGGATTTGAAAATCCCGACCAGTTATAGAAACTAGATTTGAAAATCCCGACCAGTTATAAAACTGGATTTGAAAATCCCGACCAGTTATAAAACTGGATTTAAAAATCCCGACCATTTATAGAAATTGGATTTGAAAATCCCGACCAGTTATAAAACTGGATTTGAAAATCCTGACCAGTTATAGAAACTGCATTTGAAAATTCTGACCAGTTATAAAACTGGATTTGAAAAACCCAACCAGTTATACAAACTGGATTTGAAAATCCCGACCAGTTATGACACTAGATTTGAAAATCCCGACCAGTTATAGAAACTGAATTTGAAAATCCCGACCAGTTATAAAAACTGGATTTGAAAATCCCGACCAGTTATAGAAACTGGATTTTAAAATCCCGACCAGTTATAGAAACTGGATTTGAAAATCCTGACCAGTTATAGAAACTGGATTTGAAAATCCGGACCAGTTATAAAAACTCGATTTGAAAATCACGACCAGTTATAGAAACTGGATTTGAAAATCCCGACGAGTTATAAAAACTGGATTTGAAAATCCCGACCAGTTATAAAACTGGATTTGAAAATCCCGACGAGTTATAGAAACTGGATTTGAAAATCCTGATCAGTTATTACACTGGATTTGAAAATCCTGACCAATTATAAAACTAGATTTGAAAATCCCAACCAGTTATAGAAAATGGATTTGAAAATCCCGACCAGTTATAGAAACTGGACTTGAAAATCCCGACCAGTTATAAAACTAGATTTAAAAATCCCGACCAGTTATAAAAACTGGATTTGAAAATCCCGACCAGTTATAAAACTGGATTTGAAAATCCCAACCAGTTATAGAAACTGGATTTGAAAATTCTGACCAGTTATAAAACTGGATTTGAAAAACCCAACCAGTTATACAAACTGGATTTGAAAATCCCGACCAGTTATGACACTAGATTTGAAAATCCCGACCAGTTATAGAAACTGAATTTGAAAATCCCGACCAGTTATAAAAACTGGATTTGAAAATCCCGACCAGTTATAGAAACTGGATTTGAAAATCCCGACCAGTTATAGAAACTGGATTTTAAAATCCCGACCAGTTATAGAAACTGGATTTGAAAATCCTGACCAGTTATAGAAACTGGATTTGAAAATCCGGATCAGTTATAAAAACTAGGGTTGAAAATCCCGACCAGTTATAGAAACTGGATTTGAAAATCCCGACCAGTTATAAAAACTGGATTTGAAAATCCCGACCAGTTATAAAACTGGATTTGAAAATCCCGACGAATTATAGAAACTGGATTTGAAAATCCTGATCAGTTATAACACTGGATTTGAAAATCCTAACCAATTATAAAACTAGATTTGAAAATCCCGACCAGTTATAGAAAATGGATTTGAAAATTCCGACCAGTTATAGAAACAGGATTTCAAAATCCCGACCAGTTATAGAAACTGGATTTTAAAATCCCGACCAGTTATAAAACTGAATTTGAAAATCCCGACCGGTTATAAAAACTGGATTTGAAAATCCCGACCAGTTATAGAAACTTGATTTGAAAATCCTGACCAGTTATAGAAACTGGATTTGAAAATCCCGACCAGTTATAAAAAATGGATTTGAAAATCCCGACCAGTTATAAAACTGCATTTGAAAATCCCGACCAGTTATAGAAACTGGATTTGAAAATCGTGATCAGTTATAATACTGGATTTGAAAATCTCGACCAATTATAAAAGTAGATTTGAAAATCCCGACCAGTTATAGAAAATGGATTTGAAAATCCCGACCAGTTATAAAACTGGATTTGAAAATCCTGACTAGTTATAAAACTGGATTTAAAAATCCCGACGAGTTATTAAACTGGATTTGAAAATCTCGACCAGTTATAGAAACTGGATTTGAAAATCCTTACCAGTTATAAAACTGGATTGGAAAATCCCGACCAGTTATAGAAACTGGATTTAAAAATCCCGACCAGTTATGACACAATATTTGAAAATCCCGACCAGTTATAGATACTAGATTTGAAAATCCCGACCAGTTATAAAAACTGGAGTTGAAAATCCCGACCAGTTATAGAAATTGGAGTTGAAAATCCCGACCAGTTATAGAAACTGGATTTGAAAATCCCGACCAGTTATAAAACTGGATTTGAAAATCCCGACCAGTTATAGAAATTGGATTTGAAAATCCCGACCAGTTATGACACTAGATTTTGAAATTCCGACTAGTTATAGAAACTGGATTTGAAAATCCCGACCAGTTATAGAAACTGGATTTGAAAATCCCGACCAGTTGCAAAAACTGAATTTTGAAAATCCCGACCAGTTACAAAAACTGGATTTAAAAATCCTGACCAGTTATAAAACTGGATTTGAAAATCCCGACCAGTTATAGAAACTGGATTTGAAAATCCTGATCAGTTATAACACTAGATTTGAAAATCCCAACCAATTATAAAACTGGATTTGAAAATCCCGACCAGTTATAGAAACTAGATTTGAAAATCCCGACCAGTTATAAAACTGGATTTGAAAATCCCGACCAGTTATAAAACTGGATTTAAAAATCCCGACCATTTATAGAAATTGGATTTGAAAATCCCGACCAGTTATAAAACTGGATTTGAAAATCCTGACCAGTTATAAAAACTGCATTTGAAAATTCTGACCAGTTATAAAACTGGATTTGAAAAACCCAACCAGTTATACAAACTGGATATGAAAATCCCGACCAGTTATGACACTAGATTTGAAAATCCCGACCAGTTATAGAAACTGAATTTGAAAATCCCGACCAGTTATAAAAACTGGATTTGAAAATCCCGACCAGTTATAGAAACTGGATTTTAAAATCCCGACCAGTTATAGAAACTGGATTTGAAAATCCTGACCAGTTATAGAAACTGGATTTGAAAATCCGGACCAGTTATAAAAACTAGATTTGAAAATCTCGACCAGTTATAGAAACTGGATTTGAAAATCCCGACCAGTTATAAAAACTGGATTTGAAAATCCCGACCAGTTATAAAACTGGATTTGAAAATCCCGACGAGTTATAGAAACTGGATTTGAAAATCCTGATCAGTTATTACACTGGATTTGAAAATCCTGACCAATTATAAAACTAGATTTGAAAATCCCAACCAGTTATAGAAAATGGATTTGAAAATCCCGACCAGTTATAGAAACTGGACTTGAAAATCCCGACCAGTTATAAAACTGGATTTAAAAATCCCGACCAGTTATAAAAACTGGATTTGAAAATCCCGACCAGTTATAAAACTGGATTTGAAAATCCCAACCAGTTATAGAAACTGGATTTGAAAATTCTGACCAGTTATAAAACTAGATTTGAAAATCCCAACCAGTTATAGAAACTGGATTTGTAAATCCCGACCAGTTATGACACTAGATTTGAAAATCCTGACCAGTTATAGAAACTGGATTTAAAAATCTCGACCAGTTATAGAAACTGGATTTGAAAATCCTGACCAGTTATAGAAACTGGATTTGAAAATCCTGACCAGTTATAGAAACTGGATTTGAAAATCCCGACCAGTTATAAAAACTAGATTTGAAAATCCCGACCAGTTATAAAAACTGGATTTGAAAATCCCGACCAATTGTAGAAACTGGATTTGAAAATCCCGACCAGTTATAGAAACTAGATTTGAAAATTCCGACCAGTTATAGAAACTGGATTTGAAAATCCCGACCAGTTGTAAAAACTGAATTTTGAAAATCCCGACCAGTTACAAAAACTGGATTTAAAAATCCTGACCAGTTATAAAACTGGATTTGAAAATCCCGACCAGTTATAGAAACTGGATTTGAAAATCCTGATCAGTTATAACACTAGATTTGAAAATCCCAACCAATTATAAAACTGGATTTGAAAATCCCGACCAGTTATAGAAACTAGATTTGAAAATCCCGACCAGTTATAAAACTGGATTTGAAAATCCCGACCAGTTATAAAACTGGATTTAAAAATCCCGACCAATTATAGAAATTGGATTTGAAAATCCTGATCAGTTATTACACTGGATTTGAAAATCCTGACCAATTATAAAACTAGATTTGAAAATCCCAACCAGTTATAGAAAATGGATTTGAAAATCCCGACCAGTTATAGAAACTGGACTTGAAAATCCCGACCAGTTATAAAACTAGATTTAAAAATCCCGACCAGTTATAAAAACTGGATTTGAAAATCCCGACCAGTTATAAAACTGGATTTGAAAATCCCAACCAGTTATAGAAACTGGATTTGAAAATTCTGACCAGTTATAAAACTGGATTTGAAAAACCCAACCAGTTATACAAACTGGATTTGAAAATCCCGACCAGTTATGACACTAGATTTGAAAATCCCGACCAGTTATAGAAACTGAATTTGAAAATCCCGACCAGTTATAAAAACTGGATTTGAAAATCCCGACCAGTTATAGAAACTGGATTTGAAAATCCCGACCAGTTATAGAAACTGGATTTTAAAATCCCGACCAGTTATAGAAACTGGATTTGAAAATCCTGACCAGTTATAGAAACTGGATTTGAAAATCCGGATCAGTTATAAAAACTAGGGTTGAAAATCCCGACCAGTTATAGAAACTGGATTTGAAAATCCCGACCAGTTATAAAAACTGGATTTGAAAATCCCGACCAGTTATAAAACTGGATTTGAAAATCCCGACGAATTATAGAAACTGGATTTGAAAATCCTGATCAGTTATAACACTGGATTTGAAAATCCTAACCAATTATAAAACTAGATTTGAAAATCCCGACCAGTTATAGAAAATGGATTTGAAAATTCCGACCAGTTATAGAAACAGGATTTCAAAATCCCGACCAGTTATAGAAACTGGATTTTAAAATCCCGACCAGTTATAAAACTGAATTTGAAAATCCCGACCGGTTATAAAAACTGGATTTGAAAATCCCGACCAGTTATAGAAACTTGATTTGAAAATCCTGACCAGTTATAGAAACTGGATTTGAAAATCCCGACCAGTTATAAAAAATGGATTTGAAAATCCCGACCAGTTATAAAACTGCATTTGAAAATCCCGACCAGTTATAGAAACTGGATTTGAAAATCGTGATCAGTTATAATACTGGATTTGAAAATCTCGACCAATTATAAAAGTAGATTTGAAAATCCCGACCAGTTATAGAAAATGGATTTGAAAATCCCGACCAGTTATAAAACTGGATTTGAAAATCCTGACTAGTTATAAAACTGGATTTAAAAATCCCGACGAGTTATTAAACTGGATTTGAAAATCTCGACCAGTTATAGAAACTGGATTTGAAAATCCTTACCAGTTATAAAACTGGATTGGAAAATCCCGACCAGTTATAGAAACTGGATTTAAAAATCCCGACCAGTTATGACACAATATTTGAAAATCCCGACCAGTTATAGATACTAGATTTGAAAATCCCGACCAGTTATAAAAACTGGAGTTGAAAATCCCGACCAGTTATAGAAATTGGAGTTGAAAATCCCGACCAGTTATAGAAACTGGATTTGAAAATCCCGACCAGTTATAAAACTGGATTTGAAAATCCCGACCAGTTATAGAAATTGGATTTGAAAATCCCGACCAGTTATGACACTAGATTTTGAAATTCCGACTAGTTATAGAAACTGGATTTGAAAATCCCGACCAGTTATAGAAACTGGATTTGAAAATCCCGACCAGTTGCAAAAACTGAATTTTGAAAATCCCGACCAGTTACAAAAACTGGATTTAAAAATCCTGACCAGTTATAAAACTGGATTTGAAAATCCCGACCAGTTATAGAAACTGGATTTGAAAATCCTGATCAGTTATAACACTAGATTTGAAAATCCCAACCAATTATAAAACTGGATTTGAAAATCCCGACCAGTTATAGAAACTAGATTTGAAAATCCCGACCAGTTATAAAACTGGATTTGAAAATCCCGACCAGTTATAAAACTGGATTTAAAAATCCCGACCATTTATAGAAATTGGATTTGAAAATCCCGACCAGTTATAAAACTGGATTTGAAAATCCTGACCAGTTATAAAAACTGCATTTGAAAATTCTGACCAGTTATAAAACTGGATTTGAAAAACCCAACCAGTTATACAAACTGGATATGAAAATCCCGACCAGTTATGACACTAGATTTGAAAATCCCGACCAGTTATAGAAACTGAATTTGAAAATCCCGACCAGTTATAAAAACTGGATTTGAAAATCCCGACCAGTTATAGAAACTGGATTTTAAAATCCCGACCAGTTATAGAAACTGGATTTGAAAATCCTGACCAGTTATAGAAACTGGATTTGAAAATCCGGACCAGTTATAAAAACTAGATTTGAAAATCTCGACCAGTTATAGAAACTGGATTTGAAAATCCCGACCAGTTATAAAAACTGGATTTGAAAATCCCGACCAGTTATAAAACTGGATTTGAAAATCCCGACGAGTTATAGAAACTGGATTTGAAAATCCTGATCAGTTATTACACTGGATTTGAAAATCCTGACCAATTATAAAACTAGATTTGAAAATCCCAACCAGTTATAGAAAATGGATTTGAAAATCCCGACCAGTTATAGAAACTGGACTTGAAAATCCCGACCAGTTATAAAACTGGATTTAAAAATCCCGACCAGTTATAAAAACTGGATTTGAAAATCCCGACCAGTTATAAAACTGGATTTGAAAATCCCAACCAGTTATAGAAACTGGATTTGAAAATTCTGACCAGTTATAAAACTAGATTTGAAAATCCCAACCAGTTATAGAAACTGGATTTGTAAATCCCGACCAGTTATGACACTAGATTTGAAAATCCTGACCAGTTATAGAAACTGGATTTAAAAATCTCGACCAGTTATAGAAACTGGATTTGAAAATCCTGACCAGTTATAGAAACTGGATTTGAAAATCCTGACCAGTTATAGAAACTGGATTTGAAAATCCCGACCAGTTATAAAAACTAGATTTGAAAATCCCGACCAGTTATAAAAACTGGATTTGAAAATCCCGACCAATTGTAGAAACTGGATTTGAAAATCCCGACCAGTTATAGAAACTAGATTTGAAAATTCCGACCAGTTATAGAAACTGGATTTGAAAATCCCGACCAGTTGTAAAAACTGAATTTTGAAAATCCCGACCAGTTACAAAAACTGGATTTAAAAATCCTGACCAGTTATAAAACTGGATTTGAAAATCCCGACCAGTTATAGAAACTGGATTTGAAAATCCTGATCAGTTATAACACTAGATTTGAAAATCCCAACCAATTATAAAACTGGATTTGAAAATCCCGACCAGTTATAGAAACTAGATTTGAAAATCCCGACCAGTTATAAAACTGGATTTGAAAATCCCGACCAGTTATAAAACTGGATTTAAAAATCCCGACCAATTATAGAAATTGGATTTGAAAATCCCGACCAGTTATAAAACTGGATTTGAAAATCCTGACCAGTTATAGAAACTCCATTTGAAAATTCTGACCAGTTATAAAACTGGATTTGAAAAACCCAACCAGTTATACAAACTGGATTTGAAAATCCCGACCAGTTATGACACTAGATTTGAAAATCCCGACCAGTTATAGAAACTGAATTTGAAAATCCCGACCAGTTATAGAAACTGAATTTGAAAATCCCGACCAGTTATAAAAACTGGATTTGAAAATCCCGACCAGTTATAGAAACTGGATTTGAAAATCCCGACCAGTTATAGAAACTGGATTTTAAAATCCCGACCAGTTATAGAAACAGGATTTGAAAATCCTGACCAGTTATAGAAACTGGATTTGAAAATCCGGATCAGTTATAAAAACTAGGGTTGAAAATCCCGACCAGTTATAGAAACTGGATTTGAAAATCCCGACCAGTTATAAAAATTGGATTTGAAAATCCCGACCAGTTATAAAACTGGATTTGAAAATCCCGACGAGTTATAGAAACTGGATTTGAAAATCCTGATCAGTTATTACACTGGATTTGAAAATCCTGACCAATTATAAAACTAGATTTGAAAATCCCGACCAGTTATAGAAAATGGATTTGAAAATCCCGACCAGTTATAGAAACTGGACTTGAAAATCCCGACCAGTTATAAAAACTGGATTTGAAAATCCCAACCATTTATAGAAACTGGATTTGAAAATTCTGACCAGTTATAAAACTAGATTTGAAAATCCCAACCAGTTATAGAAACTGGATTTGTAAATCCCGACCAGTTATGACACTAGATTTGAAAATCCTGACCAATTATAGAAACTGGATTTGAAAATCTCGACCAGTTATAGAAACTGGATTTGAAAATCCTGACCAGTTATAGAAACTGGATTTGAAAATCCCGACCAGTTATAAAAACTAGATTTGAAAATCCCGACCAGTTATAAAAACTGGATTTGAAAATCCCGACCAGTTGTAGAAACTGGATTTGAAAATCCCGACCAGTTATAGAAACTAGATTTGAAAATCCCGACCCGTTATAAAACTGGATTTAAAAATCCCAACCAGTTATAGAAACTGGATTTGAAAATCCCAACCAGTTATAACACTGAATTTGAAAATCCCGACCAGTTCTAAAAACTGGATTTGAAAATCCCGACCAGTTATAAAAACTGGATTTGAAAATTCCGACCAATTATAGAAACTGGATTTGAATATCCTGACCAGTTATAGAAACTGAATTTGAAAATCCCGACCAGTTATAAAAACTGGATTTGAAAATCCCGACCAGTTATAAAACTGGATTTGAAAATCCTGACGAGTTATAGAAACTGAATTTGAAAATCCTGAACAGTTATAACACTAGATTTGAAAATCCCGACCAATTATAAAACTAGATTTGAAAATCCCGACCAGTTATAGAAACTGGATTTGAAAATCCCGACCAGTTATAGAAACTAGATTTGAAAATCCCGACCCGTTATAAAACTGGATTTAAAAATCCCAACCAGTTATAGAAACTGGATTTGAAAATCCCAACCAGTTATAACACTGAATTTGAAAATCCCGACCAGTTATAAAAACTGGATTTGAAAATCCCGACCAGTTATAAAAACTGGATTTGAAAATCCCGACCAATTATAGAAACTGGATTTGAATATCCTGACCAGTTATAGAAACTGAATTTGAAAATCCCAACCAGTTATAAAAACTGGATTTGAAAATCCCGACCAGTTATAAAACTGGATTTGAAAATCCCGACGAGTTATAGAAACTGAATTTGAAAATCCTGAACAGTTATAACACTGGATTTGAAAATCCCGACCAATTATAAAACTAGATTTGAAAATCCCGACCAGTTATAGAAAATGGATTTGAAAATCCCGACCAGTTATAAAACTGGATTTGAAAATCCCGACCAGTTATAAAACTGGATTTAAAAATCACGACCAGTTATAGAAACTGGATTTGAAAATCCTAACCAGTTATAGAAACTGGATTTGAAAATCCCGACCAGTTATAAAAACTAGATTTGAAAATCCCGACCGGTAATAGAAACTGGATTTGAAAATCCCGACCAGTTATAAAAACTGGATTTGAAAATCCCGACCAGTTATAAAACTGGATTTGAAAATCCCGACGAGTTATAGAAACTGGATTTGAAAATCCTGATCAGTTATAACACTGGATTTGAAAATCCTAACCAATTATAAAACTAGATTTGAAAATCCCGACCAGTTATAGAAAATGGATTTGAAAATCCCGACCAGTTATAGAAACTGGATTTCAAAATCTCGACCAGTTATAGAAACTGGATTTCAAAATCCCGATCAGTTATAGAAACTGGATTTGAAAATCCCGTCCACTTATAAAATCTGGAATTGAAAATTCCGACCAGTTATAGAAACAGGATTTCAAAATCCCAACTAGTTATAGAAACTGGATTTTAAAATCCCGACCAGTTATAACACTGAATTTGAAAATCCCGACCGGTTATAAAAACAGGATTTGAAAATCCCGACCAGTTATAGAAACTTGATTTGAAAATCCTGACCAGTTATAGAAACTGGATTTGAAAATCCCGACCAGTTATAAAAAATAGATTTGAAAATTCTGACCAGTTATAAAACTGCATTTGAAAATCCCGACCAGTTATAGAAACTGGATTTGAAAATCCTGATCAGTTATAATACTGGATTTGAAAATCTTGACCAATTATAAAAGTAGATTTGAAAATCCCGACCAGTTATAGAAAATGGATTTGAAAATCCCGACCAGATATAAAACTGGATTTGAAAATCCTGACCAGTTATAAAACTGGATTTAAAATTCCCGACGAGTTATAAAACTGGATTTGAAAATCTCGACCAGTTATAAAAACTGGATTTGAAAATCCTGACCAGTTATAAAACTGGATTGGAAAATCTCGACCAGTTATAGAAACTGGATTTAAAAATCCCGAACAGTTATGACACAATATTTGAAAATCCCGACCAGTTATAGATACTAGATTTGAAAATCCCGACCAGTTATAAAAACTGGATTTGAAAATTCCGACCTGTTATACACTAAATTTGAAAATCCCGACCGGTTATAGAAACTGGATTTGAAAATCCCGACCAGTTATAGAAACTGGATTTTAAAATCCCGACCAGTTATAGAAACTGGATTTGAAAATCCTGACCAGTTATAGAAACTGGATTTGAAAATCCGGATCAGTTATAAAAACTGGGGTTGAAAATCCCGACCAGTTATAGAAACTGGATTTGAAAATCCCGACCAGTTATAAAAACTGGATTTGAAAATCCCGACCAGTTATAAAACTGGATTTGAAAATCCCGACGAGTTATAGAAACTGGATTTGAAAATCCTGATCAGTTATAACACTGGATTTGAAAATCCTAACCAATTATAAAACTAGATTTGAAAATCCCGACCAGTTATAGAAAATGGATTTGAAAATCCCGACCAGTTATAGAAACTGGATTTCAAAATCCCGACCAGTTATAGAAACTGGATTTCAAAATCCCGACCAGTTATAGAAACTGCATTTGAAAATCCCGACCACTTATAAAATCTGGAATTGAAAATTCCGACCAGTTATAGAAACAGGATTTCAAAATCTCGACCAGTTATAGAAACTGGATTTTAAAATCCCGACCAGTTATAAAACTGAATTTGAAAATCCCGAACGGTTATAAAAACTGGATTTGAAAATCCCGACCAGTTATAGAAACTTGATTTGAAAATCCTGACCAGTTATAGAAACTGGATTTGAAAATCCCGACCAGTTATAAAAAATGGATTTGAAAATCCCGACCAGTTATAAAACTGCATTTGAAAATCCCGACCAGTTATAGAAACTGGATTTGAAAATCGTGATCAGTTATAATACTGGATTTGAAAATCTCGACCAATTATAAAAGTAGATTTGAAAATCCCGACCAGTTATAGAAAATGGATTTGAAAATCCCGACCAGTTATAAAACTGGATTTGAAAATCCTGACTAGTTATAAAACTGGATTTAAAAATCCCGACGAGTTATTAAACTGGATTTGAAAATCTCGACCAGTTATAGAAACTGGATTTGAAAATCCTTACCAGTTATAAAACTGGATTGGAAAATCCCGACCAGTTATAGAAACTGGATTTAAAAATCCCGACCAGTTATGACACAATATTTGAAAATCCCGACCAGTTATAGATACTAGATTTGAAAATCCCGACCAGTTCTAAAAACTGGAGTTGAAAATCCCGACCAGTTATAGAAATTGGAGTTGAAAATCCCGACCAGTTATAGAAACTGGATTTGAAAATCCCGACCAGTTATAAAACTGGATTTGAAAATCCCGACCAGTTATAGAAATTGGATTTGAAAATCCCGACCAGTTATGACACTAGATTTTGAAATTCCGACTAGTTATAGAAACTGGATTTGAAAATCCCGACCAGTTATAGAAACTGGATTTGAAAATCCCGACCAGTTGCAAAAACTGAATTTTGAAAATCCCGACCAGTTACAAAAACTGGATTTAAAAATCCTGACCAGTTATAAAACTGGATTTGAAAATCCCGACCAGTTATAGAAACTGGATTTGAAAATCCTGATCAGTTATAACACTAGATTTGAAAATCCCAACCAATTATAAAACTGGATTTGAAAATCCCGACCAGTTATAGAAACTAGATTTGAAAATCCCGACCAGTTATAAAACTGGATTTGAAAATCCCGACCAGTTATAAAACTGGATTTAAAAATCCCGACCATTTATAGAAATTGGATTTGAAAATCCCGACCAGTTATAAAACTGGATTTGAAAATCCTGACCAGTTATAGAAACTGCATTTGAAAATTCTGACCAGTTATAAAACTGGTTTTGAAAAACCCAGCCAGTTATACAAACTGGATTTGAAAATCCCGACCAGTTATGACACTAGATTTGAAAATCCCGACCAGTTATAGAAACTGAATTTGAAAATCCCGACCAGTTATAAAAACTGGATTTGAAAATCCCGACCAGTTATAGAAACTGGATTTTAAAATCCCGACCAGTTATAGAAACTGGATTTGAAAATCCTGACCAGTTATAGAAACTGGATTTGAAAATCCGGACCAGTTATAAAAACTAGATTTGAAAATCTCGACCAGTTATAGAAAATGGATTTGAAAATCCCGACCAGTTATAAAAACTGGATTTGAAAATCCCGACCAGTTATAAAACTGGATTTGAAAATCCCGACGAGTTATAGAAACTGGATTTGAAAATCCTGATCAGTTATTACACTGGATTTGAAAATCCTGACCAATTATAAAACTAGATTTGAAAATCCCAACCAGTTATAGAAAATGGATTTGAAAATCCCGACCAGTTATAGAAACTGGACTTGAAAATCCCGACCAGTTATAAAACTGGATTTAAAAATCCCGACCAGTTATAAAAACTGGATTTGAAAATCCCGACCAGTTATAAAACTGGATTTGAAAATCCCAACCAGTTATAGAAACTGGATTTGAAAATTCTGACCAGTTATAAAACTAGATTTGAAAATCCCAACCAGTTATAGAAACTGGATTTGAAAATCCTGACCAATTATAAAACTAGATTTGAAAATCCTGACCAGTTATAGAAACTGGATTTAAAAATCTCGACGAGTTATAGAAACTGGATTTGAAAATCCTGACCAGTTATAGAAACTGGATTTGAAAATCCCGACCAGTTATAAAAACTAGATTTGAAAATCCCGACCAGTTATAAAAACTGGATTTGAAAATCCCGACCAATTGTAGAAACTGGATTTGAAAATCCCGACCAGTTATAGAAACTAGATTTGAAAATTCCGACCAGTTATAGAAACTGGATTTGAAAATCCCGACCAGTTGTAAAAACTGAATTTTGAAAATCCCGACCAGTTACAAAAACTGGATTTAAAAATCCTGACTAGTTATAAAACTGGATTTGAAAATCCCGACCAGTTATAGAAACTGGATTTGAAAATCCTGATCAGTTATAACACTAGATTTGAAAATCCCAACCAATTATAAAACTGGATTTGAAAATCCCGACCAGTTATAGAAACTAGATTTGAAAATCCCGACCAGTTATAAAACTGGATTTGAAAATCCCGACCAGTTATAAAACTGGATTTAAAAATCCCGACCAATTATAGAAATTGGATTTGAAAATCCCGACCAGTTATAAAACTGGATTTGAAAATCCTGACCAGTTATAGAAACTGCATTTGAAAATTCTGACCAGTTATAAAACTGGATTTGAAAAACCCAACCAGTTATACAAACTGGATTTGAAAATCCCGACCAGTTATGACACTAGATTTGAAAATCCCGACCAGTTATAGAAACTGAATTTGAAAATCCCGACCAGTTATAGAAACTGAATTTGAAAATCCCGACCAGTTATCAAAACTGGATTTGAAAATCCCGACCAGTTATAGAAACTGGATTTGAAAATCCCGACCAGTTATAGAAACTGGATTTTAAAATCCCGACCAGTTATAGAAACTGGATTTGAAAATCCTGACCAGTTATAGAAACTGGATTTGAAAATCCGGATCAGTTATAAAAACTAGGGTTGAAAATCCCGACCAGTTATAGAAACTGGATTTGAAAATCCCGACCAGTTATAAAAATTGGATTTGAAAATCCCGACCAGTTATAAAACTGGATTTGAAAATCCCGACGAGTTATAGAAACTGGATTTGAAAATCCTGATCAGTTATTACACTGGATTTGAAAATCCTGACCAATTATAAAACTAGATTTGAAAATCCCGACCAGTTATAGAAAATGGATTTGAAAATCCCGACCAGTTATAGAAACTGGACTTGAAAATCCCGACCAGTTATAAAACTGGATTTGAAAATCCCAACCATTTATAGAAACTGGATTTGAAAATTCTGACCAGTTATAAAACTAGATTTGAAAATCCCAACCAGTTATAGAAACTGGATTTGTAAATCCCGACCAGTTATGACACTAGATTTGAAAATCCTGACCAGTTATAGAAACTGGATTTGAAAATCTCGACCAGTTATAGAAACTGGATTTGAAAATCCTGACCAGTTATAGAAACTGGATTTGAAAATCCCGACCAGTTATAAAAACTAGATTTGAAAATCCCGACCAGTTATAAAAACTGGATTTGAAAATCCCGACCAGTTGTAGAAACTGGATTTGAAAATCCCGACCAGTTATAGAAACTAGATTTGAAAATCCCGACCCGTTATAAAACTGGATTTAAAAATCCCAACCAGTTATAGAAACTGGATTTGAAAATCCCAACCAGTTATAACACTGAATTTGAAAATCCCGACCAGTTATAAAAACTGGATTTGAAAATCCCGACCAGTTATAAAAACTGGATTTGAAAATTCCGACCAATTATAGAAACTGGATTTGAATATCCTGACCAGTTATAGAAACTGAATTTGAAAATCCCGACCAGTTATAAAAACTGGATTTGAAAATCCCGACCAGTTATAAAACTGGATTTGAAAATCCTGACCAGTTATAGAAACTGGATTTGAAAATCCCGACCAGTTATAAAAACTAGATTTGAAAATCCCGACCAGTTATAAAAACTGGATTTGGAAATCCCGACCAGTTGTAGAAACTGGATTTGAAAATCCCGACCAGTTATAGAAACTAGATTTGAAAATCCCGACCCGTTATAAAACTGGATTTAAAAATCCCAACCAGTTATAGAAACTGGATTTGAAAATCCCAACCAGTTATAACACTGAATTTGAAAATCCCGACCAGTTATAAAAACTGGATTTGAAAATCCCGACCAGTTATAAAAACTGGATTTGAAAATCCCGACCAATTATAGAAACTGGATTTGAATATCCTGACCAGTTATAGAAACTGAATTTAAAAATCCCAACCAGTTTTAAAAACTGGATTTGAAAATCCCGACCAGTTATAAAACTGGATTTGAAAATCCCGACGAGTTATAGAAACTGAATTTGAAAATCCTGAACAGTTATAACACTGGATTTGAAAATCCCGACCAATTATAAAACTAGATTTGAAAATCCCGACCAGTTATAGAAAATGGATTTGAAAATCCCGACCAGTTATAAAACTGGATTTGAAAATCCCGACCAGTTATAAAACTGGATTTAAAAATCCCGACCAGTTATAGAAACTGGATTTGAAAATCCTAACCAGTTATAGAAACTGGATTTGAAAATCCCGACCAGTTATAAAAACTAGATTTGAAAATCCCGACCGGTTATAGAAACTGGATTTGAAAATCCCGACCAGTTATAAAAACTGGATTTGAAAATCCCGACCAGTTATAAAACTGGATTTGAAAATCCCGACGAGTTATAGAAACTGGATTTGAAAATCCTGATCAGTTATAACACTGGATTTGAAAATCCTAACCAATTATAAAACTAGATTTGAAAATCCTGACCAGTTATAGAAAATGGATTTGAAAATCCCGACCAGTTATAGAAACTGGATTTCAAAATCTCGACCAGTTATAGAAACTGGATTTCAAAATCCCGATCAGTTATAGAAACTGGATTTGAAAATCCCGACCACTTATAAAATCTGGAATTGAAAATTCCGACCAGTTATAGAAACAGGATTTCAAAATCCCGACCAGTTATAGAAACTGGATTTTAAAATCCCGACCAGTTATAACACTGAATTTGAAAATCCCGACCGGTTATAAAAACAGGATTTAAAAATCCCGACCAGTTATAGAAACTTGATTTGAAAATCCTGACCAGTTATAGAAACTGGATTTGAAAATCCCGACCAGTTATAAAAAATAGATTTGAAAATTCTGACCAGTTATAAAACTGCATTTGAAAATCCCGACCAGTTATAAAACTGGATTTGAAAATCCCGACGAGTTATAGAAACTGAATTTGAAAATCCTGAACAGTTATAACACTAGATTTGAAAATCCCGACCAATTATAAAACTAGATTTGAAAATCCCGACCAGTTATAGAAACTGGATTTGAAAATCCCGACCAGTTATAGAAACTAGATTTGAAAATCCCGACCCGTTATAAAACTGGATTTAAAAATCCCAACCAGTTATAGAAACTGGATTTGAAAATCCCAACCAGTTATAACACTGAATTTGAAAATCCCGACCAGTTATAAAAACTGGATTTGAAAATCCCGACCAGTTATAAAAACTGGATTTGAAAATCCCGACCAATTATAGAAACTGGATTTGAATATCCTGACCAGTTATAGAAACTGAATTTGAAAATCCCAACCAGTTATAAAAACTGGATTTGAAAATCCCGACCAGTTATAAAACTGGATTTGAAAATCCCGACGAGTTATAGAAACTGAATTTGAAAATCCTGAACAGTTATAACACTGGATTTGAAAATCCCGACCAATTATAAAACTAGATTTGAAAATCCCGACCAGTTATAGAAAATGGATTTGAAAATCCCGACCAGTTATAAAACTGGATTTGAAAATCCCGACCAGTTATAAAACTGGATTTAAAAATCACGACCAGTTATAGAAACTGGATTTGAAAATCCTAACCAGTTATAGAAACTGGATTTGAAAATCCCGACCAGTTATAAAAACTAGATTTGAAAATCCCGACCGGTTATAGAAACTGGATTTGAAAATCCCGACCCGTTATAAAAACTGGATTTGAAAATCCCGACCAGTTATAAAACTGGATTTGAAAATCCCGACGAGTTATAGAAACTGGATTTGAAAATCCTGATCAGTTATAACACTGGATTTGAAAATCCTAACCAATTATAAAACTAGATTTGAAAATCCCGACCAGTTATAGAAAATGGATTTGAAAATCCCGACCAGTTATAGAAACTGGATTTCAAAATCTCGACCAGTTATAGAAACTGGATTTCAAAATCCCGATCAGTTATAGAAACTGGATTTGAAAATCCCGACCACTTATAAAATCTGGAATTGAAAATTCCGACCAGTTATAGAAACAGGATTTCAAAATCCCAACCAGTTATAGAAACTGGATTTTAAAATCCCGACCAGTTATAACACTGAATTTGAAAATCCCGACCGGTTATAAAAACAGGATTTGAAAATCCCGACCAGTTATAGAAACTTGATTTGAAAATCCTGACCAGTTATAGAAACTGGATTTGAAAATCCCGACCAGTTATAAAAAATAGATTTGAAAATTCTGACCAGTTATAAAACTGCATTTGAAAATCCCGACCAGTTATAGAAACTGGATTTGAAAATCCTGATCAGTTATAATACTGGATTTGAAAATCTTGACCAATTATAAAAGTAGATTTGAAAATCCCGACCAGTTATAGAAAATGGATTTGAAAATCCCGACCAGTTATAAAACTGGATTTGAAAATCCTGACCAGTTATAAAACTGGATTTAAAATTCCCGACGAGTTATAAAACTGGATTTGAAAATCTCGACCAGTTATAAAAACTGGATTTGAAAATCCTGACCAGTTATAAAACTGGATTGGAAAATCTCGACCAGTTATAGAAACTGGATTTAAAAATCCCGAACAGTTATGACACAATATTTGAAAATCCCGACTAGTTATAGATACTAGATTTGAAAATCTCGACCAGTTATAAAAACTGGATTTGAAAATTCCGACCTGTTATACACTAAATTTGAAAATCCCGACCGGTTATAAAAACTGGATTTGAAAATCCCGACCAGTTATAGAAACTTGATTTGAAAATCCCGACCAATTATAGAAACTGGATTTGAATATCCTGACCAGTTATAGAAACTGAATTTGAAAATCCCAACCAGTTATAAAAACTGGATTTGAAAATCCCGACCAGTTATAAAACTGGATTTGAAAATCCCGACGAGTTATAGAAACTGAATTTGAAAATCCTGAACAGTTATAACACTGGATTTGAAAATCCCGACCAATTATAAAACTAGATTTGAAAATCCCGACCAGTTATAGAAAATGGATTTGAAAATCCCGACCAGTTATAAAACTGGATTTGAAAATCCCGACCAGTTATAAAACTGGATTTAAAAATCCCGACCAGTTATAGAAACTGGATTTGAAAATCCTAACCAGTTATAGAAACTGGATTTGAAAATCCCGACCAGTTATAAAAACTAGATTTGAAAATCCCGACCGGTTATAGAAACTGGATTTGAAAATCCCGACCAGTTATAAAAACTGGATTTGAAAATCCCGACCAGTTATAAAACTGGATTTGAAAATCCCGACGAGTTATAGAAACTGGATTTGAAAATCCTGATCAGTTATAACACTGGATTTGAAAATCCTAACCAATTATAAAACTAGATTTGAAAATCCCGACCAGTTATAGAAAATGGATTTGAAAATCCCGACCAGTTATAGAAACTGGATTTCAAAATCTCGACCAGTTATAGAAACTGGATTTCAAAATCCCGATCAGTTGTAGAAACTGGATTTGAAAATCCCGACCACTTATAAAATCTGGAATTGAAAATTCCGACCAGTTATAGAAACAGGATTTCAAAATCCCGACCAGTTATAGAAACTGGATTTTAAAATCCCGACCAGTTATAACACTGAATTTGAAAATCCCGACCGGTTATAAAAACAGGATTTGAAAATCCCGACCAGTTATAGAAACTTGATTTGAAAATCCTGACCAGTTATAGAAACTGGATTTGAAAATCCCGACCAGTTATAAAAAATAGATTTGAAAATTCTGACCAGTTATAAAACTGCATTTGAAAATCCCGACCAGTTATAGAAACTGGATTTGAAAATCCTGATCAGTTATAATACTGGATTTGAAAATCTTGACCAATTATAAAAGTAGATTTGAAAATCCCGACCAGTTATAGAAAATGGATTTGAAAATCCCGACCAGTTATAAAACTGGATTTGAAAATCCTGACCAGTTATAAAACTGGATTTAAAATTCCCGACGAGTTATAAAACTGGATTTGAAAATCTCGACCAGTTATAAAAACTGGATTTGAAAATCCTGACCAGTTATAAAACTGGATTGGAAAATCTCGACCAGTTATAGAAACTGGATTTAAAAATCCCGAACAGTTATGACACAATATTTGAAAATCCCGACCAGTTATAGATACTAGATTTGAAAATCCCGACCAGTTATAAAAACTGGATTTGAAAATTCCGACCTGTTATACACTAAATTTGAAAATCCCGACCGGTTATAAAAACTGGATTTGAAAATCCCGACCAGTTATAGAAACTTGATTTGAAAATCCCGACCAATTATAGAAACTGGATTTGAATATCCTGACCAGTTATAGAAACTGAATTTGAAAATCCCAACCAGTTATAAAAACTGGATTTGAAAATCCCGACCAGTTATAAAACTGGATTTGAAAATCCCGACGAGTTATAGAAACTGAATTTGAAAATCCTGAACAGTTATAACACTGGATTTGAAAATCCCGACCAATTATAAAACTAGATTTGAAAATCCCGACCAGTTATAGAAAATGGATTTGAAAATCCCGACCAGTTATAAAACTGGATTTGAAAATCCCGACCAGTTATAAAACTGGATTTAAAAATCCCGACCAGTTATAGAAACTGGATTTGAAAATCCTAACCAGTTATAGAAACTGGATTTGAAAATCCCGACCAGTTATAAAAACTAGATTTGAAAATCCCGACCGGTTATAGAAACTGGATTTGAAAATCCCGACCAGTTATAAAAACTGGATTTGAAAATCCCGACCAGTTATAAAACTGGATTTGAAAATCCCGACGAGTTATAGAAACTGGATTTGAAAATCCTGATCAGTTATAACACTGGATTTGAAAATCCTAACCAATTATAAAACTAGATTTGAAAATCCTGACAAGTTATAGAAAATGGATTTGAAAATCCCGACCAGTTATAGAAACTGGATTTCAAAATCTCGACCAGTTATAGAAACTGGATTTCAAAATCCCGATCAGTTATAGAAACTGGATTTGAAAATCCCGACCACTTATAAAATCTGGAATTGAAAATTCCGACCAGTTATAGAAACAGGATTTCAAAATCCCGACCAGTTATAGTAACTGGATTTTAAAATCCCGACCAGTTATAACACTGAATTTGAAAATCCCGACTGGTTATAAAAACAGGATTTAAAAATCCCGACCAGTTATAGAAACTTGATTTGAAAATCCTGACCAGTTATAGAAACTGGATTTGAAAATCCCGACCAGTTATAAAAAATAGATTTGAAAATTCTGACCAGTTATAAAACTGCATTTGAAAATCCCGACCAGTTATAGAAACTGGATTTGAAAATCCTGATCAGTTATAATACTGGATTTGAAAATCTTGACCAATTATAAAAGTAGATTTGAAAATCCCGACCAGTTATAGAAAATGGATTTGAAAATCCCGACCAGTTATAAAACTGGATTTGAAAATCCTGACCAGTTATAAAACTGGATTTAAAATTCCCGACGAGTTATAAAACTGGATTTGAAAATCTCGACCAGTTATAAAAACTGGATTTGAAAATCCTGACCAGTTATAAAACTGGATTGGAAAATCTCGACCAGTTATAGAAACTGGATTTAAAAATCCCGAACAGTTATGACACAATATTTGAAAATCCCGACCAGTTATAGATACTAGATTTGAAAATCCCGACCAGTTATAAAAACTGGAGTTGAAAATCCCGACCAGTTATAAAAACTGGAGTTGAAAATCCCAACCAGTTATAGAAACTAGATTTGAAAATCCCGACCAGTTTTAGAAACTGGATTTGAAAATCCCGACCAGTTATAGAAACTGGATTCGAAAATCCCGACCAGTTATAAAATCTGGAATTGAAAATCCCGACCAGTTATAGAAACTGGATTTCAAAATCCCGACCAGTTATAGAAACTGGATTTGAAAATTCCGACCTGTTATACACTAAATTTGAAAATCCCGACCGGTTATAAAAACTGGATTTGAAAATCCTGACCAATTATAAAACTAGATTTGAAAATCCCGACCAGTTATAGAAAATGGATTTGAAAATCCCGACCAGTTATAGAAACTGGACTTGAAAATCCCGACCAGTTATAAAACTGAATTTGAAAATCCCAACCATTTATAGAAACTGGATTTGAAAATTCTGACCAGTTATAAAACTAGATTTGAAAATCCCAACCAGTTATAGAAACTCGATTTGTAAATCCCGACCAGTTATGACACTAGATTTGAAAATCCTGACCAGTTATAGAAACTGGATTTGAAAATCTCGACCAGTTATAGAAACTGGATTTGAAAATCCTGACCAGTTATAGAAACTGGATTTGAAAATCCTGACCAGTTATAGAAACTGCATTTGAAAATTCTGACCAGTTATAAAACTGGATTTGAAAAACCCAACCAGTTATACAAACTGGATTTGAAAATCCCGACCAGTTATGACACTAGATTTGAAAATCCCGACCAGTTATAGAAACTGAATTTGAAAATCCTGACCAGTTATAAAAACTGGATTTGAAAATCCCGACCAGTTATAGAAACTGGATTTTAAAATCCCGACCAGTTATAGAAACTGGATTTGAAAATCCTGACCAGTTATAGAAACTGGATTTGAAAATCCGGACCAGTTATAAAAACTAGATTTGAATATCTCGACCAGTTATAGAAAATGGATTTGAAAATCCCGACCAGTTATAAAAACTGGATTTGAAAATCCCGACCAGTTATAAAACTGGATTTGAAAATCCCGACGAGTTATAGAAACTGGATTTGAAAATCCTGATCAGTTATTACACTGGATTTGAAAATCCTGACCAATTATAAAACTAGATTTGAAAATCCCAACCAGTTATAGAAAATGGATTTGAAAATCCCGACCATTTATAGAAACTGGACTTGAAAATCCCGACCAGTTATAAAACTGGATTTAAAAATCCCGACCAGTTATAAAAACTGGATTTGAAAATCCCGACCAGTTATAAAACTGGATTTGAAAATCCCAACCAGTTATAGAAACTGGATTTGAAAATTCTGACCAGTTATAAAACTAGATTTGAAAATCCCAACCAGTTATAGAAACTGGATTTGTAAATCCCGACCAGTTATGACACTAGATTTGAAAATCCTGACCAGTTATAGAAACTGGATTTAAAAATCTCGACCAGTTATAGAAACTGGATTTGAAAATCCTGACCAGTTATAGAAACTGGATTTGAAAATCCCGACCAGTTATAAAAACTAGATTTGAAAATCCCGACCAGTTATAAAAACTGGATTTGAAAATCCCGACCAATTGTAGAAACTGGATTTGAAAATCCCGACCAGTTATAGAAACTAGATTTAAAAATTCCGACCAGTTATAGAAACTGGATTTGAAAATCCCGACCAGTTGTAAAAACTGAATTTTGAAAATCCCGACCAGTTACAAAAACTGGATTTAAAAATCCTGACCAGTTATAAAACTGGATTTAAAAATCCCGACCAGTTATAGAAACTGGATTTGAAAATCCTGATCAGTTATAACACTAGATTTGAAAATCCCAACCAATTATAAAACTGGATTTGAAAATCCCGACCAGTTATAGAAACTAGATTTGAAAATCCCGACCAGTTATAAAACTGGATTTGAAAATCCCGACCAGTTATAAAACTGGATTTAAAAATCCCGACCAATTATAGAAATTGGATTTGAAAATCCCGACCAGTTATAAAACTGGATTTGAAAATCCTGACCAGTTATAGAAACTGCATTTGAAAATTCTGACCAGTTATAAAACTGGATTTGAAAAACCCAACCAGTTATACAAACTGGATTTGAAAATCCCGACCAGTTATGACACTAGATTTGAAAATCCCGACCAGTTATAGAAACTGAATTTGAAAATCCCGACCAGTTATAGAAACTGAATTTGAAAATCCCGACCAGTTATAAAAACTGGATTTGAAAATCCCGACCAGTTATAGAAACTGGATTTGAAAATCCCGACCAGTTATAGAAACTGGATTTTAAAATCCCGACCAGTTATAGAAACAGGATTTGAAAATCCTGACCAGTTATAGAAACTGGATTTGAAAATCCGGATCAGTTATAAAAACTAGGGTTGAAAATCCCGACCAGTTATAGAAACTGGATTTGAAAATCCCGACCAGTTATAAAAATTGGATTTGAAAATCCCGACCAGTTATAAAACTGGATTTGAAAATCCCGACGAGTTATAGAAACTGGATTTGAAAATCCTGATCAGTTATTACACTGGATTTGAAAATCCTGACCAATTATAAAACTAGATTTGAAAATCCCGACCAGTTATAGAAAATGGATTTGAAAATCCCGACCAGTTATAGAAACTGGATTTGAAAATCCCGACCAGTTATAAAACTGGATTTAAAAATCCCAACCAGTTATAGAAACTGGATTTGAAAATCCCAACCAGTTATAACACTGAATTTGAAAATCCCGACCAGTTATAAAAACTGGATTTGAAAATCCCGACCAGTTATAAAAACTGGATTTGAAAATCCCAACCATTTATAGAAACTGGATTTGAAAATTCTGACCAGTTATAAAACTAGATTTGAAAATCCCAACCAGTTATAGAAACTGGATTTGTAAATCCCGACCAGTTATGACACTAGATTTGAAAATCCTGACCAATTATAGAAACTGGATTTGAAAATCTCGACCAGTTATAGAAACTGGATTTGAAAATCCTGACCAGTTATAGAAACTGGATTTGAAAATCCCGACCAGTTATAAAAACTAGATTTGAAAATCCCGACCAGTTATAAAAACTGGATTTGAAAATCCCGACCAGTTGTAGAAACTGGATTTGAAAATCCCGACCAGTTATAGAAACTAGATTTGAAAATCCCGACCCGTTATAAAACTGGATTTAAAAATCCCAACCAGTTATAGAAACTGGATTTGAAAATCCCAACCAGTTATAACACTGAATTTGAAAATCCCGACCAGTTCTAAAAACTGGATTTGAAAATCCCGACCAGTTATAAAAACTGGATTTGAAAATTCCGACCAATTATAGAAACTGGATTTGAATATCCTGACCAGTTATAGAAACAGAATTTGAAAATCCCGACCAGTTATAAAAACTGGATTTGAAAATCCCGACCAGTTATAAAACTGGATTTGAAAATCCCGACGAGTTATAGAAACTGAATTTGAAAATCCTGAACAGTTATAACACTAGATTTGAAAATCCCGACCAATTATAAAACTAGATTTGAAAATCCCGACCAGTTATAGAAACTGGATTTGAAAATCCCGACCAGTTATAGAAACTAGATTTGAAAATCCCGACCCGTTATAAAACTGGATTTAAAAATCCCAACCAGTTATAGAAACTGGATTTGAAAATCCCAACCAGTTATAACACTGAATTTGAAAATCCCGACCAGTTATAAAAACTGGATTTGAAAATCCCGACCAGTTATAAAAACTGGATTTGAAAATCCCGACCAATTATAGAAACTGGATTTGAATATCCTGACCAGTTATAGAAACTGAATTTGAAAATCCCAACCAGTTATAAAAACTGGATTTGAAAATCCCGACCAGTTATAAAACTGGATTTGAAAATCCCGACGAGTTATAGAAACTGAATTTGAAAATCCTGAACAGTTATAACACTGGATTTGAAAATCCCGACCAATTATAAAACTAGATTTGAAAATCCCGACCAGTTATAGAAAATGGATTTGAAAATCCCGACCAGTTATAAAACTGGATTTGAAAATCCCGACCAGTTATAAAACTGGATTTAAAAATCACGACCAGTTATAGAAACTGGATTTGAAAATCCTAACCAGTTATAGAAACTGGATTTGAAAATCCCGACCAGTTATAAAAACTAGATTTGAAAATCCCGACCGGTTATAGAAACTGGATTTGAAAATCCCGACCAGTTATAAAAACTGGATTTGAAAATCCCGACCAGTTATAAAACTGGATTTGAAAATCCCGACGAGTTATAGAAACTGGATTTGAAAATCCTGATCAGTTATAACACTGGATTTGAAAATCCTAACCAATTATAAAACTAGATTTGAAAATCCCGACCAGTTATAGAAAATGGATTTGAAAATCCCGACCAGTTATAGAAACTGGATTTCAAAATCTCGACCAGTTATAGAAACTGGATTTCAAAATCCCGATCAGTTATAGAAACTGGATTTGAAAATCCCGACCACTTATAAAATCTGGAATTGAAAATTCCGACCAGTTATAGAAACAGGATTTCAAAATCCCAACCAGTTATAGAAACTGGATTTTAAAATACCGACCAGTTATAACACTGAATTTGAAAATCCCGACCGGTTATAAAAACAGGATTTGAAAATCCCGACCAGTTATAGAAACTTGATTTGAAAATCCTGACCAGTTATAGAAACTGGATTTGAAAATCCCGACCAGTTATAAAAAATAGATTTGAAAATTCTGACCAGTTATAAAACTGCATTTGAAAATCCCGACCAGTTATAGAAACTGGATTTGAAAATCCTGATCAGTTATAATACTGGATTTGAAAATCTTGACCAATTATAAAAGTAGATTTGAAAATCCCGACCAGTTATAGAAAATGGATTTGAAAATCCCGACCAGTTATAAAACTGGATTTGAAAATCCTGACCGGTTATAAAACTGGATTTAAAATTCCCGACGAGTTATAAAACTGGATTTGAAAATCTCGACCAGTTATAAAAACTGGATTTGAAAATCCTGACCAGTTATAAAACTGGATTGGAAAATCTCGACCAGTTATAGAAACTGGATTTAAAAATCCCGAACAGTTATGACACAATATTTGAAAATCCCGACCAGTTATAGATACTAGATTTGAAAATCCCGACCAGTTATAAAAACTGGATTTGAAAATTCCGACCTGTTATACACTAAATTTGAAAATCCCGACCGGTTATAGAAACTGGATTTGAAAATCCCGACCAGTTATAGAAACTGGATTTTAAAATCCCGACCAGTTATAGAAACTGGATTTGAAAATCCTGACCAGTTATAGAAACTGGATTTGAAAATCCGGATCAGTTATAAAAACTAGGGTTGAAAATCCCGACCAGTTATAGAAACTGGATTTGAAAATCCCGACCAGTTATAAAAACTGGATTTGAAAATCCCGACCAGTTATAAAACTGGATTTGAAAATCCCGACGAGTTATAGAAACTGGATTTGAAAATCCTGATCAGTTATAACACTGGATTTGAAAATCCTAACCAATTATAAAACTAGATTTGAAAATCCCGACCAGTTATAGAAAATGGATTTGAAAATCCCGACCAGTTATAGAAACTGGATTTCAAAATCCCGACCAGTTATAGAAACTGGATTTCAAAATCCCGACCAGTTATAGAAACTGCATTTGAAAATCCCGACCACTTATAAAATCTGGAATTGAAAATTCCGACCAGTTATAGAAACAGGATTTCAAAATCCCGACCAGTTATAGAAACTGGATTTTAAAATCCCGACCAGTTATAAAACTGAATTTGAAAATCCCGACCGGTTATAAAAACTGGATTTGAAAATCCCGACCAGTTATAGAAACTTGATTTGAAAATCATGACCAGTTATAGAAACTGGATTTGAAAATCCCGACCAGTTATAAAAAATGGATTTGAAAATCCCGACCAGTTATAAAACTGCATTTGAAAATCCCGACCAGTTATAGAAACTGGATTTGAAAATCGTGATCAGTTATAATACTGGATTTGAAAATCTCGACCAATTATAAAAGTAGATTTGAAAATCCCGACCAGTTATAGAAAATGGATTTGAAAATCCCGACCAGTTATAAAACTGGATTTGAAAATCCTGACTAGTTATAAAACTGGATTTAAAAATCCCGACGAGTTATTAAACTGGATTTGAAAATCTCGACCAGTTATAGAAACTGGATTTGAAAATCCTTACCAGTTATAAAACTGGATTGGAAAATCCCGACCAGTTATAGAAACTGGATTTAAAAATCCCGACCAGTTATGACACAATATTTGAAAATCCCGACCAGTTATAGATACTAGATTTGAAAATCCCGACCAGTTATAAAAACTGGAGTTGAAAATCCCGACCAGTTATAGAAATTGGAGTTGAAAATCCCGACCAGTTATAGAAACTGGATTTGAAAATCCCGACCAGTTATAAAACTGGATTTGAAAATCCCGACCAGTTATAGAAATTGGATTTGAAAATCCCGACCAGTTATGACACTAGATTTTGAAATTCCGACTAGTTATAGAAACTGGATTTGAAAATCCCGACCAGTTATAGAAACTGGATTTGAAAATCCCGACCAGTTGCAAAAACTGAATTTTGAAAATCCCGACCAGTTACAAAAACTGGATTTAAAAATCCTGACCAGTTATAAAACTGGATTTGAAAATCCCGACCAGTTATAGAAACTGGATTTGAAAATCATGATCAGTTATAACACTAGATTTGAAAATCCCAACCAATTATAAAACTGGATTTGAAAATCCCGACCAGTTATAGAAACTAGATTTGAAAATCCCGACCAGTTATAAAACTGGATTTGAAAATCCCGACCAGTTATAAAACTGGATTTAAAAATCCCGACCATTTATAGAAATTGGATTTGAAAATCCCGACCAGTTATAAAACTGGATTTGAAAATCCTGACCAGTTATAGAAACTGCATTTGAAAATTCTGACCAGTTATAAAACTGGATTTGAAAAACCCAACCAGTTATACAAACTGGATTTGAAAATCCCGACCAGTTATGACACTAGATTTGAAAATCCCGACCAGTTATAGAAACTGAATTTGAAAATCCCGACCAGTTATAAAAACTGGATTTGAAAATCCCGACCAGTTATAGAAACTGGATTTTAAAATCCCGACCAGTTATAGAAACTGGATTTGAAAATCCTGACCAGTTATAGAAACTGGATTTGAAAATCCGGACCAGTTATAAAAACTAGATTTGAAAATCTCGACCAGTTATAGAAAATGGATTTGAAAATCCCGACCAGTTATAAAAACTGGATTTGAAAATCCCGACCAGTTATAAAACTGGATTTGAAAATCCCGACGAGTTATAGAAACTGGATTTGAAAATCCTGATCAGTTATTACACTGGATTTGAAAATCCTGACCAATTATAAAACTAGATTTGAAAATCCCAACCAGTTATAGAAAATGGATTTGAAAATCCCGAACAGTTATAGAAACTGGACTTGAAAATCCCGACCAGTTATAAAACTGGATTTAAAAATCCCGACCAGTTATAAAAACTGGATTTGAAAATCCCGACCAGTTATAAAACTGGATTTGAAAATCCCAACCAGTTATAGAAACTGGATTTGAAAATTCTGACCAGTTATAAAACTAGATTTGAAAATCCCAACCAGTTATAGAAACTGGATTTGTAAATCCCGACCAGTTATGACACTAGATTTGAAAATCCTGACCAGTTATAGAAACTGGATTTAAAAATCTCGACCAGTTATAGAAACTGTATTTGAAAATCCTGACCAGTTATAGAAACTGGATTTGAAAATCCCGACCAGTTATAAAAACTAGATTTGAAAATCCCGACCAGTTATAAAAACTGGATTTGAAAATCCCGACCAGTTGTAGAAACTGGATTTGAAAATCCCGACCAGTTATAGAAACTAGATTTGAAAATCCCGACCCGTTATAAAACTGGATTTAAAAATCCCAACCAGTTATAGAAACTGGATTTGAAAATCCCAACCAGTTATAACACTGAATTTGAAAATCCCGACCAGTTCTAAAAACTGGATTTGAAAATCCCGACCAGTTATAAAAACTGGATTTGAAAATTCCGACCAATTATAGAAACTGGATTTGAATATCCTGACCAGTTATAGAAACAGAATTTGAAAATCCCGACCAGTTATAAAAACTGGATTTGAAAATCCCGACCAGTTATAAAACTGGATTTGAAAATCCCGACGAGTTATAGAAACTGAATTTGAAAATCCTGAACAGTTATAACACTAGATTTGAAAATCCCGACCAATTATAAAACTAGATTTGAAAATCCCGACCAGTTATAGAAACTGGATTTGAAAATCCCGACCAGTTATAGAAACTAGATTTGAAAATCCCGACCCGTTATAAAACTGGATTTAAAAATCCCAACCAGTTATAGAAACTGGATTTGAAAATCCCAACCAGTTATAACACTGAATTTGAAAATCCCGACCAGTTATAAAAACTGGATTTGAAAATCCCGACCAGGTATAAAAACTGGATTTGAAAATCCCGACCAATTATAGAAACTGGATTTGAATATCCTGACCAGTTATAGAAACTGAATTTGAAAATCCCAACCAGTTATAAAAACTGGATTTGAAAATCCCGACCAGTTATAAAACTGGATTTGAAAATCCCGACGAGTTATAGAAACTGAATTTGAAAATCCTGAACAGTTATAACACTGGATTTGAAAATCCCGACCAATTATAAAACTAGATTTGAAAATCCCGACCAGTTATAGAAAATGGATTTGAAAATCCCGACCAGTTATAAAACTGGATTTGAAAATCCCGACCAGTTATAAAACTGGATTTAAAAATCACGACCAGTTATAGAAACTGGATTTGAAAATCCTAACCAGTTATAGAAACTGGATTTGAAAATCCCGACCAGTTATAAAAACTAGATTTGAAAATCCCGACCGGTTATAGAAACTGGATTTGAAAATCCCGACCAGTTATAAAAACTGGATTTGAAAATCCCGACCAGTTATAAAACTGGATTTGAAAATCCCGACGAGTTATAGAAACTGGATTTGAAAATCCTGATCAGTTATAACACTGGATTTGAAAATCCTAACCAATTATAAAACTAGATTTGAAAATCCCGACCAGTTATAGAAAATGGATTTGAAAATCCCGACCAGTTATAGAAACTGGATTTCAAAATCTCGACCAGTTATAGAAACTGGATTTCAAAATCCCGATCAGTTATAGAAACTGGATTTGAAAATCCCGACCACTTATAAAATCTGGAATTGAAAATTCCGACCAGTTATAGAAACAGGATTTCAAAATCCCAACCAGTTATAGAAACTGGATTTTAAAATACCGACCAGTTATAACACTGAATTTGAAAATCCCGACCGGTTATAAAAACAGGATTTGAAAATCCCGACCAGTTATAGAAACTTGATTTGAAAATCCTGACCAGTTATAGAAACTGGATTTGAAAATCCCGACCAGTTATAAAAAATAGATTTGAAAATTCTGACCAGTTATAAAACTGCATTTGAAAATCCCGACCAGTTATAGAAACTGGATTTGAAAATCCTGATCAGTTATAATACTGGATTTGAAAATCTTGACCAATTATAAAAGTAGATTTGAAAATCCCGACCAGTTATAGAAAATGGATTTGAAAATCCCGACCAGTTATAAAACTGGATTTGAAAATCCTGACCAGTTATAAAACTGGATTTAAAATTCCCGACGAGTTATAAAACTGGATTTGAAAATCTCGACCAGTTATAAAAACTGGATTTGAAAATCCTGACCAGTTATAAAACTGGATTGGAAAATCTCGACCAGTTATAGAAACTGGATTTAAAAATCCCGAACAGTTATGACACAATATTTGAAAATCCCGACCAGTTATAGATACTAGATTTGAAAATCCCGACCAGTTATAAAAACTGGATTTGAAAATTCCGACCTGTTATACACTAAATTTGAAAATCCCGACCGGTTATAGAAACTGGATTTGAAAATCCCGACCAGTTATAGAAACTGGATTTTAAAATCCCGACCAGTTATAGAAACTGGATTTGAAAATCCTGACCAGTTATAGAAACTGGATTTGAAAATCCGGATCAGTTATAAAAACTAGGGTTGAAAATCCCGACCAGTTATAGAAACTGGATTTGAAAATCCCGACCAGTTATAAAAACTGGATTTGAAAATCCCGACCAGTTATAAAACTGGATTTGAAAATCCCGACGAGTTATAGAAACTGGATTTGAAAATCCTGATCAGTTATAACACTGGATTTGAAAATCCTAACCAATTATAAAACTAGATTTGAAAATCCCGACCAGTTATAGAAAATGGATTTGAAAATCCCGACCAGTTATAGAAACTGGATTTCAAAATCCCGACCAGTTATAGAAACTGGATTTCAAAATCCCGACCAGTTATAGAAACTGCATTTGAAAATCCCGACCACTTATAAAATCTGGAATTGAAAATTCCGACCAGTTATAGAAACAGGATTTCAAAATCCCGACCAGTTATAGAAACTGGATTTTAAAATCCCGACCAGTTATAAAACTGAATTTGAAAATCCCGACCGGTTATAAAAACTGGATTTGAAAATCCCGACCAGTTATAGAAACTTGATTTGAAAATCATGACCAGTTATAGAAACTGGATTTGAAAATCCCGACCAGTTATAAAAAATGGATTTGAAAATCCCGACCAGTTATAAAACTGCATTTGAAAATCCCGACCAGTTATAGAAACTGGATTTGAAAATCGTGATCAGTTATAATACTGGATTTGAAAATCTCGACCAATTATAAAAGTAGATTTGAAAATCCCGACCAGTTATAGAAAATGGATTTGAAAATCCCGACCAGTTATAAAACTGGATTTGAAAATCCTGACTAGTTATAAAACTGGATTTAAAAATCCCGACGAGTTATTAAACTGGATTTGAAAATCTCGACCAGTTATAGAAACTGGATTTGAAAATCCTTACCAGTTATAAAACTGGATTGGAAAATCCCGACCAGTTATAGAAACTGGATTTAAAAATCCCGACCAGTTATGACACAATATTTGAAAATCCCGACCAGTTATAGATACTAGATTTGAAAATCCCGACCAGTTATAAAAACTGGAGTTGAAAATCCCGACCAGTTATAGAAATTGGAGTTGAAAATCCCGACCAGTTATAGAAACTGGATTTGAAAATCCCGACCAGTTATAAAACTGGATTTGAAAATCCCGACCAGTTATAGAAATTGGATTTGAAAATCCCGACCAGTTATGACACTAGATTTTGAAATTCCGACTAGTTATAGAAACTGGATTTGAAAATCCCGACCAGTTATAGAAACTGGATTTGAAAATCCCGACCAGTTGCAAAAACTGAATTTTGAAAATCCCGACCAGTTACAAAAACTGGATTTAAAAATCCTGACCAGTTATAAAACTGGATTTGAAAATCCCGACCAGTTATAGAAACTGGATTTGAAAATCATGATCAGTTATAACACTAGATTTGAAAATCCCAACCAATTATAAAACTGGATTTGAAAATCCCGACCAGTTATAGAAACTAGATTTGAAAATCCCGACCAGTTATAAAACTGGATTTGAAAATCCCGACCAGTTATAAAACTGGATTTAAAAATCCCGACCATTTATAGAAATTGGATTTGAAAATCCCGACCAGTTATAAAACTGGATTTGAAAATCCTGACCAGTTATAGAAACTGCATTTGAAAATTCTGACCAGTTATAAAACTGGATTTGAAAAACCCAACCAGTTATACAAACTGGATTTGAAAATCCCGACCAGTTATGACACTAGATTTGAAAATCCCGACCAGTTATAGAAACTGAATTTGAAAATCCCGACCAGTTATAAAAACTGGATTTGAAAATCCCGACCAGTTATAGAAACTGGATTTTAAAATCCCGACCAGTTATAGAAACTGGATTTGAAAATCCTGACCAGTTATAGAAACTGGATTTGAAAATCCGGACCAGTTATAAAAACTAGATTTGAAAATCTCGACCAGTTATAGAAAATGGATTTGAAAATCCCGACCAGTTATAAAAACTGGATTTGAAAATCCCGACCAGTTATAAAACTGGATTTGAAAATCCCGACGAGTTATAGAAACTGGATTTGAAAATCCTGATCAGTTATTACACTGGATTTGAAAATCCTGACCAATTATAAAACTAGATTTGAAAATCCCAACCAGTTATAGAAAATGGATTTGAAAATCCCGAACAGTTATAGAAACTGGACTTGAAAATCCCGACCAGTTATAAAACTGGATTTAAAAATCCCGACCAGTTATAAAAACTGGATTTGAAAATCCCGACCAGTTATAAAACTGGATTTGAAAATCCCAACCAGTTATAGAAACTGGATTTGAAAATTCTGACCAGTTATAAAACTAGATTTGAAAATCCCAACCAGTTATAGAAACTGGATTTGTAAATCCCGACCAGTTATGACACTAGATTTGAAAATCCTGACCAGTTATAGAAACTGGATTTAAAAATCTCGACCAGTTATAGAAACTGTATTTGAAAATCCTGACCAGTTATAGAAACTGGATTTGAAAATCCCGACCAGTTATAAAAACTAGATTTGAAAATCCCGACCAGTTATAAAAACTGGATTTGAAAATCCCGACCAATTGTAGAAACTGGATTTGAAAATCCCGACCAGTTATAGAAACTAGATTTGAAAATTCCGACCAGTTATAGAAACTGGATTTGAAAATCCCGACCAGTTGTAAAAACTGAATTTTGAAAATCCCGACCAGTTACAAAAACTGGATTTAAAAATCCTGACTAGTTATAAAACTGGATTTGAAAATCCCGACCAGTTATAGAAACTGGATTTGAAAATCCTGATCAGTTATAACACTAGATTTGAAAATCCCAACCAATTATAAAACTGGATTTGAAAATCCCGACCAGTTATAGAAACTAGATTTGAAAATCCCGACCAGTTATAAAACTGGATTTGAAAATCCCGACCAGTTATAAAACTGGATTTAAAAATCCCGACCAATTATAGAAATTGGATTTGAAAATCCCGACCAGTTATAAAACTGGATTTGAAAATCCTGACCAGTTATAGAAACTGCATTTGAAAATTCTGACCAGTTATAAAACTGGATTTGAAAAACCCAACCAGTTATACAAACTGGATTTGAAAATCCAGACCAGTTATGACACTAGATTTGAAAATCCCGACCAGTTATAGAAACTGAATTTGAAAATCCCGACCAGTTATAGAAACTGAATTTGAAAATCCCGACCAGTTATAAAAACTGGATTTGAAAATCCCGACCAGTTATAGAAACTGGATTTGAAAATCCCGACTAGTTATAGAAACTGGATTTTAAAATCCCGACCAGTTATAGAAACTGGATTTGAAAATCCTGACCAGTTATAGAAACTGGATTTGAAAATCCGGATCAGTTATAAAAACTAGGGTTGAAAATCCCGACCAGTTATAGAAACTGGATTTGAAAATCCCGACCAGTTATAAAAATTGGATTTGAAAATCCCGACCAGTTATAAAACTGGATTGGAAAATCCCGACGAGTTATAGAAACTGGATTTGAAAATCCTGATCAGTTATTACACTGGATTTGAAAATCCTGACCAATTATAAAACTAGATTTGAAAATCCCGACCAGTTATAGAAAATGGATTTGAAAATCCCGACCAGTTATAGAAACTGGACTTGAAAATCCCGACCAGTTATAAAACTGGATTTGAAAATCCCAACCATTTATAGAAACTGGATTTGAAAATTCTGACCAGTTATAAAACTAGATTTGAAAATCCCAACCAGTTATAGAAACTGGATTTGTAAATCCCGACCAGTTATGACACTAGATTTGAAAATCCTGACCAGTTATAGAAACTGGATTTGAAAATCTCGACCAGTTATAGAAACTGGATTTGAAAATCCTGACCAGTTATAGAAACTGGATTTGAAAATCCCGACCAGTTATAAAAACTAGATTTGAAAATCCCGACCAGTTATAAAAACTGGATTTGAAAATCCCGACCAGTTGTAGAAACTGGATTTGAAAATCCCGACCAGTTATAGAAACTAGATTTGAAAATCCCGACCCGTTATAAAACTGGATTTAAAAATCTCAACCAGTTATAGAAACTGGATTTGAAAATCCCAACCAGTTATAACACTGAATTTGAAAATCCCGACCAGTTATAAAAACTGGATTTGAAAATCCCGACCATTTATAAAAACTGGATTTGAAAATTCCGACCAATTATAGAAACTGGATTTGAATATCCTGACCAGTTATAGAAACTGAATTTGAAAATCCCGACCAGTTATAAAAACTGGATTTGAAAATCCCGACTAGTTATAAAACTGGATTTGAAAATCCTGACCAGTTATAGAAACTGGATTTGAAAATCCCGACCAGTTATAAAAACTAGATTTGAAAATCCCGACCAGTTATAAAAACTGGATTTGAAAATCCCGACCAGTTGTAGAAACTGGATTTGAAAATCCCGACCAGTTATAGAAACTAGATTTGAAAATCCCGACCCGTTATAAAACTGGATTTAAAAATCCCAACCAGTTATAGAAACTGGATTTGAAAATCCCAACCAGTTATAACACTGAATTTGAAAATCCCGACCAGTTATAAAAACTGGATTTGAAAATCCCGACCAGTTATAAAAACTGGATTTGAAAATCCCGACCAATTATAGAAACTGGATTTGAATATCCTGACCAGTTATAGAAACTGATTTGAAAATCCCAACCAGTTATAAAAACTGGATTTGAAAATCCCGACCAGTTATAAAACTGGATTTGAAAATCCCGACGAGTTATAGAAACTGAATTTGAAAATCCTGAACAGTTATAACACTGGATTTGAAAATCCCGACCAATTATAAAACTAGATTTGAAAATCCCGACCAGTTATAGAAAATGGATTTGAAAATCCCGACCAGTTATAAAACTGGATTTGAAAATCCCGACCAGTTATAAAACTGGATTTAAAAATCCCGACCAGTTATAGAAACTGGATTTGAAAATCCTAACCAGTTATAGAAACTGGATTTGAAAATCCCGACCAGTTATAAAAACTAGATTTGAAAATCCCGACCGGTTATAGAAACTGGATTTGAAAATCCCGACCAGTTATAAAAACTGGATTTGAAAATCCCGACCAGTTATAAAACTGGATTTGAAAATCCCGACGAGTTATAGAAACTGGATTTGAAAATCCTGATCAGTTATAACACTGGATTTGAAAATCCTAACCAATTATAAAACTAGATTTGAAAATCCTGACAAGTTATAGAAAATGGATTTGAAAATCCCGACCAGTTATAGAAACTGGATTTCAAAATCTCGACCAGTTATAGAAACTGGATTTCAAAATCCCGATCAGTTATAGAAACTGGATTTGAAAATCCCTACCACTTATAAAATCTGGAATTGAAAATTCCGACCAGTTATAGAAACAGGATTTCAAAATCCCGACCAGTTATAGTAACTGGATTTTAAAATCCCGACCAGTTATAACACTGAATTTGAAAATCCCGACTGGTTATAAAAACATGATTTAAAAATCCCGACCAGTTATAGAAACTTGATTTGAAAATCCTGACCAGTTATAGAAACTGGATTTGAAAATCCCGACCAGTTATAAAAAATAGATTTGAAAATTCTGACCAGTTATAAAACTGCATTTGAAAATCCCGACCAGTTATAGAAACTGGATTTGAAAATCCTGATCAGTTATAATACTGGATTTGAAAATCTTGACCAATTATAAAAGTAGATTTGAAAATCCCGACCAGTTATAGAAAATGGATTTGAAAATCCCGACCAGTTATAAAACTGGATTTGAAAATCCTGACCAGTTATAAAACTGGATTTAAAATTCCCGACGAGTTATAAAACTGGATTTGAAAATCTCGACCAGTTATAAAAACTGGATTTGAAAATCCTGACCAGTTATAAAACTGGATTGGAAAATCTCGACCAGTTATAGAAACTGGATTTAAAAATCCCGAACAGTTATGACACAATATTTGAAAATCCCGACCAGTTATAGATACTAGATTTGAAAATCCCGACCAGTTATAAAAACTGGAGTTGAAAATCCCGACCAGTTATAAAAACTGGAGTTGAAAATCCCAACCAGTTATAGAAACTAGATTTGAAAATCCCGACCAGTTTTAGAAACTGGATTTGAAAATCCCGACCAGTTATAGAAACTGGATTCGAAAATCCCGACCAGTTATAAAATCTGGAATTGAAAATCCCGACCAGTTATAGAAACTGGATTTCAAAATCCCGACCAGTTATAGAAACTGGATTTGAAAATTCCGACCTGTTATACACTAAATTTGAAAATCCCGACCGGTTATAAAAACTGGATTTGAAAATCCTGACCAATTATAAAACTAGATTTGAAAATCCCGACCAGTTATAGAAAATGGATTTGAAAATCCCGACCAGTTATAGAAACTGGACTTGAAAATCCCGACCAGTTATAAAACTGGATTTGAAAATCCCAACCATTTATAGAAACTGGATTTGAAAATTCTGACCAGTTATAAAACTAGATTTGAAAATCCCAACCAGTTATAGAAACTGGATTTGTAAATCCCGACCAGTTATGACACTAGATTTGAAAATCCTGACCAGTTATAGAAACTGGATTTGAAAATCTCGACCAGTTATAGAAACTGGATTTGAAAATCCTGACCAGTTATAGAAACTGGATTTGAAAATCCTGACCAGTTATAGAAACTGCATTTGAAAATTCTGACCAGTTATAAAACTGGATTTGAAAAACCCAACCAGTTATACAAACTGGATTTGAAAATCCCGACCAGTTATGACACTAGATTTGAAAATCCCGACCAGTTATAGAAACTGAATTTGAAAATCCTGACCAGTTATAAAAACTGGATTTGAAAATCCCGACCAGTTATAGAAACTGGATTTTAAAATCCCGACCAGTTATAGAAACTGGATTTGAAAATCCTG
The DNA here is from genome assembly GCF_984573655.1 of Nuphar pumila. Classification (NCBI taxonomy): domain Eukaryota; kingdom Viridiplantae; phylum Streptophyta; class Magnoliopsida; order Nymphaeales; family Nymphaeaceae; genus Nuphar; species Nuphar pumila. The sequence continues at coordinate 61,735,510 of NC_143258.1, forward strand.
ACCAGTTATAGAAACTGGATTTGAAAATCCGGACCAGTTATAAAAACTAGATTTGAATATCTCGACCAGTTATAGAAAATGGATTTGAAAATCCCGACCAGTTATAAAAACTGGATTTGAAAATCCCGACCAGTTATAAAACTGGATTTGAAAATCCCGACGAGTTATAGAAACTGGATTTGAAAATCCTGATCAGTTATTACACTGGATTTGAAAATCCTGACCAATTATAAAACTAGATTTGAAAATCCCAACCAGTTATAGAAAATGGATTTGAAAATCCCGACCAGTTATAGAAACTGGACTTGAAAATCCCGACCAGTTATAAAACTGGATTTAAAAATCCCGACCAGTTATAAAAACTGGATTTGAAAATCCCGACCAGTTATAAAACTGGATTTGAAAATCCCAACCAGTTATAGAAATTGGATTTGAAAATTCTGACCAGTTATAAAAACTGGATTTGAAAATCCCGACCAGTTGTAGAAACTGGATATGAAAATCCCGACCAGTTATAGAAACTAGATTTGAAAATCCCGACCCGTTATAAAACTGGATTTAAAAATCCCAACCAGTTATAGAAACTGGATTTGAAAATCCCAACCAGTTATAACACTGAATTTGAAAATCCCGACCAGTTATAAAAACTGGATTTGAAAATCCCGACCAGTTATAAAAACTGGATTTGAAAATCCCGACCAATTATAGAAACTGGATTTGAATATCCTGACCAGTTATAGAAACTGATTTGAAAATCCCAACCAGTTATAAAAACTGGATTTGAAAATCCCGACCAGTTATAAAACTGGATTTGAAAATCCCGACGAGTTATAGAAACTGAATTTGAAAATCCTGAACAGTTATAACACTGGATTTGAAAATCCCGACCAATTATAAAACTAGATTTGAAAATCCCGACCAGTTATAGAAAATGGATTTGAAAATCCCGACCAGTTATAAAACTAGATTTGAAAATCCCGACCAGTTATAAAACTGGATTTAAAAATCCCGACCAGTTATAGAAACTGGATTTGAAAATCCTAACCAGTTATAGAAACTGGATTTGAAAATCCCGACCAGTTATAAAAACTAGATTTGAAAATCCCGACCGGTTATAGAAACTGGATTTGAAAATCCCGACCAGTTATAAAAACTGGATTTGAAAATCCCGACCAGTTATAAAACTGGATTTGAAAATCCCGACGAGTTATAGAAACTGGATTTGAAAATCCTGATCAGTTATAACACTGGATTTGAAAATCCTAACCAATTATAAAACTAGATTTGAAAATCCCGACCAGTTATAGAAAATGGATTTGAAAATCCCGACCAGTTATAGAAACTGGATTTCAAAATCTCGACCAGTTATAGAAACTGGATTTCAAAATCCCGATCAGTTATAGAAACTGGATTTGAAAATCCCGACCACTTATAAAATCTGGAATTGAAAATTCCGACCAGTTATAGAAACAGGATTTCAAAATCCCGACCAGTTATAGAAACTGGATTTTAAAATCCCGACCAGTTATAACACTGAATTTGAAAATCCCGACCGGTTATAAAAACAGGATTTGAAAATCCCGACCAGTTATAGAAACTTGATTTGAAAATCCTGACCAGTTATAGAAACTGGATTTGAAAATCCCGACCAGTTATAAAAAATAGATTTGAAAATTCTGACCAGTTATAAAACTGCATTTGAAAATCCCGACCAGTTATAGAAACTGGATTTGAAAATCCTGATCAGTTATAATACTGGATTTGAAAATCTTGACCAATTATAAAAGTAGATTTGAAAATCCCGACCAGTTATAGAAAATGGATTTGAAAATCCCGACCAGTTATAAAACTGGATTTGAAAATCCTGACCAGTTATAAAACTGGATTTAAAATTCCCGACGAGTTATAAAACTGGATTTGAAAATCTCGACCAGTTATAAAAACTGGATTTGAAAATCCTGACCAGTTATAAAACTGGATTGGAAAATCTCGACCAGTTATAGAAACTGGATTTAAAAATCCCGAACAGTTATGACACAATATTTGAAAATCCCGACCAGTTATAGATACTAGATTTGAAAATCCCGACCAGTTATAAAAACTGGATTTGAAAATTCCGACCTGTTATACACTAAATTTGAAAATCCCGACCGGTTATAAAAACTGGATTTGAAAATCCCGACCAGTTATAGAAACTTGATTTGAAAATCCCGACCAATTATAGAAACTGGATTTGAATATCCTGACCAGTTATAGAAACTGGATTTGAAAATCCCGACCAGTTATAAAAACTAGATTTGAAAATCCCGACCAGTTATAAAAACTGGATTTGAAAATCCCGACCAGTTGTAGAAACTGGATTTGAAAATCCCGACCAGTTATAGAAACTAGATTTGAAAATCCCGACCCGTTATAAAACTGGATTTAAAAATCTCAACCAGTTATAGAAACTGGATTTGAAAATCCCAACCAGTTATAACACTGAATTTGAAAATCCCGACCAGTTATAAAAACTGGATTTGAAAATCCCGACCAGTTATAAAAACTGGATTTGAAAATTCCGACCAATTATAGAAACTGGATTTGAATATCCTGACCAGTTATAGAAACTGAATTTGAAAATCCCGACCAGTTATAAAAACTGGATTTGAAAATCCCGACCAGTTATAAAACTGGATTTGAAAATCCTGACCAGTTATAGAAACTGGATTTGAAAATCCCGACCAGTTATAAAAACTAGATTTGAAAATCCCGACCAGTTATAAAAACTGGATTTGAAAATCCCGACCAGTTGTAGAAACTGGATTTGAAAATCCCGACCAGTTATAGAAACTAGATTTGAAAATCCCGACCCGTTATAAAACTGGATTTAAAAATCCCAACCAGTTATAGAAACTGGATTTGAAAATTCCGACCTGTTATACACTAAATTTGAAAATCCCGACCGGTTATAAAAACTGGATTTGAAAATCCTGACCAATTATAAAACTAGATTTGAAAATCCCGACCAGTTATAGAAAATGGATTTGAAAATCCCGACCAGTTATAGAAACTGGACTTGAAAATCCCGACCAGTTATAAAACTGGATTTGAAAATCCCAACCATTTATAGAAACTGGATTTGAAAATTCTGACCAGTTATAAAACTAGATTTGAAAATCCCAACCAGTTATAGAAACTGGATTTGTAAATCCCGACCAGTTATGACACTAGATTTGAAAATCCTGACCAGTTATAGAAACTGGATTTGAAAATCTCGACCAGTTATAGAAACTGGATTTGAAAATCCTGACCAGTTATAGAAACTGGATTTGAAAATCCTGACCAGTTATAGAAACTGCATTTTAAAATTCTGACCAGTTATAAAACTGGATTTGAAAAACCCAACCAGTTATACAAACTGGATTTGAAAATCCCGACCAGTTATGACACTAGATTTGAAAATCCCGACCAGTTATAGAAACTGAATTTGAAAATCCTGACCAGTTATAAAAACTGGATTTGAAAATCCCGACCAGTTATAGAAACTGGATTTTAAAATCCCGACCAGTTATAGAAACTGGATTTGAAAATCCTGACCAGTTATAGAAACTGGATTTGAAAATCCGGACCAGTTATAAAAACTAGATTTGAATATCTCGACCAGTTATAGAAAATGGATTTGAAAATCCCGACCAGTTATAAAAACTGGATTTGAAAATCCCGACCAGTTATAAAACTGGATTTGAAAATCCCGACGAGTTATAGAAACTGGATTTGAAAATCCTGATCAGTTATTACACTGGATTTGAAAATCCTGACCAATTATAAAACTAGATTTGAAAATCCCAACCAGTTATAGAAAATGGATTTGAAAATCCCGACCAGTTATAGAAACTGGACTTGAAAATCCCGACCAGTTATAAAACTGGATTTAAAAATCCCGACCAGTTATAAAAACTGGATTTGAAAATCCCGACCAGTTATAAAACTGGATTTGAAAATCCCAACCAGTTATAGAAACTGGATTTGAAAATTCTGACCAGTTATAAAAACTGGATTTGAAAATCCCGACCAGTTGTAGAAACTGGATTTAAAAATCCCAACCAGTTATAGAAACTAGATTTGAAAATCCCGACCCGTTATAAAACTGGATTTAAAAATCCCAACCAGTTATAGAAACTGGATTTGAAAATCCCAACCAGTTATAACACTGAATTTGAAAATCCCGACCAGTTATAAAAACTGGATTTGAAAATCCCGACCAGTTATAAAAACTGGATTTGAAAATCCCGACCAATTATAGAAACTGGATTTGAATATCCTGACCAGTTATAGAAACTGATTTGAAAATCCCAACCAGTTATAAAAACTGGATTTGAAAATCCCGACCAGTTATAAAACTGGATTTGAAAATCCCGACGAGTTATAGAAACTGAATTTGAAAATCCTGAACAGTTATAACACTGGATTTGAAAATCCCGACCAATTATAAAACTAGATTTGAAAATCCCGACCAGTTATAGAAAATGGATTTGAAAATCCCGACCAGTTATAAAACTGGATTTGAAAATCCCGACCAGTTATAAAACTGGATTTAAAAATCCCGACCAGTTATAGAAACTGGATTTGAAAATCCTAACCAGTTATAGAAACTGGATTTGAAAATCCCGACCAGTTATAAAAACTAGATTTGAAAATCCCCACCGGTTATAGAAACTGGATTTGAAAATCCCGACCAGTTATAAAAACTGGATTTGAAAATCCCGATCAGTTATAAAACTGGATTTGAAAATCCCGACGAGTTATAGAAACTGGATTTGAAAATCCTGATCAGTTATAACACTGGATTTGAAAATCCTAACCAATTATAAAACTAGATTTGAAAATCCTGACAAGTTATAGAAAATGGATTTGAAAATCCCGACCAGTTATAGAAACTGGATTTCAAAATCTCGACCAGTTATAGAAACTGGATTTCAAAATCCCGATCAGTTATAGAAACTGGATTTGAAAATCCCGACCACTTATAAAATCTGGAATTGAAAATTCCGACCAGTTATAGAAACAGGATTTCAAAATCCCGACCAGTTATAGTAACTGGATTTTAAAATCCCGACCAGTTATAACACTGAATTTGAAAATCCCGACTGGTTATAAAAACAGGATTTAAAAATCCCGACCAGTTATAGAAACTTGATTTGAAAATCCTGACCAGTTATAGAAACTGGATTTGAAAATCCCGACCAGTTATAAAAAATAGATTTGAAAATTCTGACCAGTTATAAAACTGCATTTGAAAATCCCGACCAGTTATAGAAACTGGATTTGAAAATCCTGATCAGTTATAATACTGGATTTGAAAATCTTGACCAATTATAAAAGTAGATTTGAAAATCCCGACCAGTTATAGAAAATGGATTTGAAAATCCCGACCAGTTATAAAACTGGATTTGAAAATCCTGACCAGTTATAAAACTGGATTTAAAATTTCCGACGAGTTATAAAACTGGATTTGAAAATCTCGACCAGTTATAAAAACTGGATTTGAAAATCCTGACCAGTTATAAAACTGGATTGGAAAATCTCGACCAGTTATAGAAACTGGATTTAAAAATCCCGAACAGTTATGACACAATATTTGAAAATCCCGACCAGTTATAGATACTAGATTTGAAAATCCCGACCAGTTATAAAAACTGGAGTTGAAAATCCCGACCAGTTATAAAAACTGGAGTTGAAAATCCCAACCAGTTATAGAAACTAGATTTGAAAATCCCGACCAGTTTTAGAAACTGGATTTGAAAATCCCGACCAGTTATAGAAACTGGATTCGAAAATCCCGACCAGTTATAAAATCTGGAATTGAAAATCCCGACCAGTTATAGAAACTGGATTTCAAAATCCCGACCAGTTATAGAAACTGGATTTGAAAATTCCGACCTGTTATACACTAAATTTGAAAATCCCGACCGGTTATAAAAACTGGATTTGAAAATCCTGACCAATTATAAAACTAGATTTGAAAATCCCGACCAGTTATAGAAAATGGATTTGAAAATCCCGACCAGTTATAGAAACTGGACTTGAAAATCCCGACCAGTTATAAAACTGGATTTGAAAATCCCAACCATTTATAGAAACTGGATTTGAAAATTCTGACCAGTTATAAAACTAGATTTGAAAATCCCAACCAGTTATAGAAACTGGATTTGTAAATCCCGACCAGTTATGACACTAGATTTGAAAATCCTGACCAGTTATAGAAACTGGATTTGAAAATCTCGACCAGTTATAGAAACTGGATTTGAAAATCCTGACCAGTTATAGAAACTGGATTTGAAAATCCTGACCAGTTATAGAAACTGCATTTGAAAATTCTGACCAGTTATAAAACTGGATTTGAAAAACCCAACCAGTTATACAAACTGGATTTGAAAATCCCGACCAGTTATGACACTAGATTTGAAAATCCCGACCAGTTATAGAAACTGAATTTGAAAATCCTGACCAGTTATAAAAACTGGATTTGAAAATCCCGACCAGTTATAGAAACTGGATTTTAAAATCCCGACCAGTTATAGAAACTGGATTTGAAAATCCTGACCAGTTATAGAAACTGGATTTGAAAATCCGGACCAGTTATAAAAACTAGATTTGAATATCTCGACCAGTTATCGAAAATGGATTTGAAAATCCCGACCAGTTATAAAAACTGGATTTGAAAATCCCGACCAGTTATAAAACTGGATTTGAAAATCCCGACGAGTTATAGAAACTGGATTTGAAAATCCTGATCAGTTATTACACTGGATTTGAAAATCCTGACCAATTATAAAACTACATTTGAAAATCCCAACCAGTTATAGAAAATGGATTTGAAAATCCCGACCAGTTATAGAAACTGGACTTGAAAATCCCGACCAGTTATAAAACTGGATTTAAAAATCCCGACCAGTTATAAAAACTGGATTTGAAAATCCCGACCAGTTATAAAACTGGATTTGAAAATCCCAACCAGTTATAGAAATTGGATTTGAAAATTCTGACCAGTTATAAAAACTGGATTTGAAAATCCCGACCAGTTGTAGAAACTGGATTTGAAAATCCCGACCAGTTATAGAAACTAGATTTGAAAATCCCGACCCGTTATAAAACTGGATTTAAAAATCCCAACCAGTTATAGAAACTGGATTTGAAAATCCCAACCAGTTATAACACTGAATTTGAAAATCCCGACCAGTTATAAAAACTGGATTTGAAAATCCCGACCAGTTATAAAAACTGGATTTGAAAATCCCGACCAATTATAGAAACTGGATTTGAATATCCTGACCAGTTATAGAAACTGATTTGAAAATCCCAACCAGTTATAAAAACTGGATTTGAAAATCCCGACCAGTTATAAAACTGGATATGAAAATCCCGACGAGTTATAGAAACTGAATTTGAAAATCCTGAACAGTTATAACACTGGATTTGAAAATCCCGACCAATTATAAAACTAGATTTGAAAATCCCGACCAGTTATAGAAAATGGATTTGAAAATCCCGACCAGTTATAAAACTGGATTTGAAAATCCCGACCAGTTATAAAACTGGATTTAAAAATCCCGACCAGTTATAGAAACTGGATTTGAAAATCCTAACCAGTTATAGAAACTGGATTTGAAAATCCCGACCAGTTATAAAAACTAGATTTGAAAATCCCGACCGGTTATAGAAACTGGATTTGAAAATCCCGACCAGTTATAAAAACTGGATTTGAAAATCCCGACCAGTTATAAAACTGGATTTGAATATCCCGACGAGTTATAGAAACTGGATTTGAAAATCCTGATCAGTTATAACACTGGATTTGAAAATCCTAACCAATTATAAAACTAGATTTGAAAATCCCGACCAGTTATAGAAAATGGATTTGAAAATCCCGACCAGTTATAGAAACTGGATTTCAAAATCTCGACCAGTTATAGAAACTGGATTTCAAAATCCCGATCAGTTATAGAAACTGGATTTGAAAATCCCGACCACTTATAAAATCTGGAATTGAAAATTCCGACCAGTTATAGAAACAGGATTTCAAAATCCCGACCAGTTATAGTAACTGGATTTTAAAATCCCGACCAGTTATAACACTGAATTTGAAAATCCCGACTGGTTATAAAAACAGGATTTAAAAATCCCGACCAGTTATAGAAACTTGATTTGAAAATCCTGACCAGTTATAGAAACTGGATTTGAAAATCCCGACCAGTTATAAAAAATAGATTTGAAAATTCTGACCAGTTATAAAACTGCATTTGAAAATCCCGACCAGTTATAGAAACTGGATTTGAAAATCCTGATCAGTTATAATACTGGATTTGAAAATCTTGACCAATTATAAAAGTAGATTTGAAAATCCCGACCAGTTATAGAAAATGGATTTGAAAATCCCGACCAGTTATAAAACTGGATTTGAAAATCCTGACCAGTTATAAAACTGGATTTAAAATTTCCGACGAGTTATAAAACTGGATTTGAAAATCTCGACCAGTTATAAAAACTGGATTTGAAAATCCTGACCAGTTATAAAACTGGATTGGAAAATCTCGACCAGTTATAGAAACTGGATTTAAAAATCCCGAACAGTTATGACACAATATTTGAAAATCCCGACCAGTTATAGATACTAGATTTGAAAATCCCGACCAGTTATAAAAACTGGAGTTGAAAATCCCGACCAGTTATAAAAACTGGAGTTGAAAATCCCAACCAGTTATAGAAACTAGATTTGAAAATCCCGACCAGTTTTAGAAACTGGATTTGAAAATCCCGACCAGTTATAGAAACTGGATTCGAAAATCCCGACCAGTTATAAAATCTGGAATTGAAAATCCCGACCAGTTATAGAAACTGGATTTCAAAATCCCGACCAGTTATAGAAACTGGATTTGAAAATTCCGACCTGTTATACACTAAATTTGAAAATCCCGACCGGTTATAAAAACTGGATTTGAAAATCCTGACCAATTATAAAACTAGATTTGAAAATCCCGACCAGTTATAGAAAATGGATTTGAAAATCCCGACCAGTTATAGAAACTGGACTTGAAAATCCCGACCAGTTATAAAACTGGATTTGAAAATCCCAACCATTTATAGAAACTGGATTTGAAAATTCTGACCAGTTATAAAACTAGATTTGAAAATCCCAACCAGTTATAGAAACTGGATTTGTAAATCCCGACCAGTTATGACACTAGATTTGAAAATCCTGACCAGTTATAGAAACTGGATTTGAAAATCTCGACCAGTTATAGAAACTGGATTTGAAAATCCTGACCAGTTATAGAAACTGGATTTGAAAATCCTGACCAGTTATAGAAACTGCATTTGAAAATTCTGACCAGTTATAAAACTGGATTTGAAAAACCCAACCAGTTATACAAACTGGATTTGAAAATCCCGACCAGTTATGACACTAGATTTGAAAATCCCGACCAGTTATAGAAACTGAATTTGAAAATCCTGACCAGTTATAAAAACTGGATTTGAAAATCCCGACCAGTTATAGAAACTGGATTTTAAAATCCCGACCAGTTATAGAAACTGGATTTGAAAATCCTGACCAGTTATAGAAACTGGATTTGAAAATCCGGACCAGTTATAAAAACTAGATTTGAATATCTCGACCAGTTATCGAAAATGGATTTGAAAATCCCGACCAGTTATAAAAACTGGATTTGAAAATCCCGACCAGTTATAAAACTGGATTTGAAAATCCCGACGAGTTATAGAAACTGGATTTGAAAATCCTGATCAGTTATTACACTGGATTTGAAAATCCTGACCAATTATAAAACTACATTTGAAAATCCCAACCAGTTATAGAAAATGGATTTGAAAATCCCGACCAGTTATAGAAACTGGACTTGAAAATCCCGACCAGTTATAAAACTGGATTTAAAAATCCCGACCAGTTATAAAAACTGGATTTGAAAATCCCGACCAGTTATAAAACTGGATTTGAAAATCCCAACCAGTTATAGAAACTGGATTTGAAAATTCTGACCAGTTATAAAAACTGGATTTGAAAATCCCGACCAGTTGTAGAAACTGGATTTGAAAATCCCGACCAGTTATAGAAACTAGATTTGAAAATCCCGACCCGTTATAAAACTGGATTTAAAAATCCCAACCAGTTATAGAAACTGGATTTGAAAATCCCAACCAGTTATAACACTGAATTTGAAAATCCCGACCAGTTATAAAAACTGGATTTGAAAATCCCGACCAGTTATAAAAACTGGATTTGAAAATCCCGACCAATTATAGAAACTGGATTTGAATATCCTGACCAGTTATAGAAACTGATTTGAAAATCCCAACCAGTTATAAAAACTGGATTTGAAAATCCCGACCAGTTATAAAACTGGATATGAAAATCCCGACGAGTTATAGAAACTGAATTTGAAAATCCTGAACAGTTATAACACTGGATTTGAAAATCCCGACCAATTATAAAACTAGATTTGAAAATCCCGACCAGTTATAGAAAATGGATTTGAAAATCCCGACCAGTTATAAAACTGGATTTGAAAATCCCGACCAGTTATAAAACTGGATTTAAAAATCCCGACCAGTTATAGAAACTGGATTTGAAAATCCTAACCAGTTATAGAAACTGGATTTGAAAATCCCGACCAGTTATAAAAACTAGATTTGAAAATCCCGACCGGTTATAGAAACTGGATTTGAAAATCCCGACCAGTTATAAAAACTGGATTTGAAAATCCCGACCAGTTATAAAACTGGATTTGAATATCCCGACGAGTTATAGAAACTGGATTTGAAAATCCTGATCAGTTATAACACTGGATTTGAAAATCCTAACCAATTATAAAACTAGATTTGAAAATCCCGACCAGTTATAGAAAATGGATTTGAAAATCCCGACCAGTTATAGAAACTGGATTTCAAAATCTCGACCAGTTATAGAAACTGGATTTCAAAATCCCGATCAGTTATAGAAACTGGATTTGAAAATCCCGACCACTTATAAAATCTGGAATTGAAAATTCCGACCAGTTATAGAAACAGGATTTCAAAATCCCAACCAGTTATAGAAACTGGATTTTAAAATCCCGACCAGTTATAACACTGAATTTGAAAATCCCGACCGGTTATAAAAACAGGATTTGAAAATCCCGACCAGTTATAGAAACTTGATTTGAAAATCCTGACCAGTTATAGAAACTGGATTTGAAAATCCCGACCAGTTATAAAAAATAGATTTGAAAATTCTGACCAGTTATAAAACTGCATTTGAAAATCCCGACCAGTTATAGAAACTGGATTTGAAAATCCTGATCAGTTATAATACTGGATTTGAAAATCTTGACCAATTATAAAAGTAGATTTGAAAATCCCGACCAGTTATAGAAAATGGATTTGAAAATCCCGACCAGTTATAAAACTGGATTTGAAAATCCTGACCAGTTATAAAACTGGATTTAAAATTCCCGACGAGTTATAAAACTGGATTTGAAAATCTCGACCAGTTATAAAAACTGGATTTGAAAATCCTGACCAGTTATAAAACTGGATTGGAAAATCTCGACCAGTTATAGAAACTGGATTTAAAAATCCCGAACAGTTATGACACAATATTTGAAAATCCCGACCAGTTATAGATACTAGATTTGAAAATCCCGACCAGTTATAAAAACTGGATTTGAAAATTCCGACCTGTTATACACTAAATTTGAAAATCCCGACCGGTTATAAAAACTGGATTTGAAAATCCCGACCAGTTATAGAAACTTGATTTGAAAATCCCGACCAATTATAGAAACTGGATTTGAATATCCTGACCAGTTATAGAAACTGAATTTGAAAATCCCAACCAGTTATAAAAACTGGATTTGAAAATCCCGACCAGTTATAAAACTGGATTTGAAAATCCCGACGAGTTATAGAAACTGAATTTGAAAATCCTGAATAGTTATAACACTGGATTTGAAAATCCCGACCAATTATAAAACTAGATTTGAAAATCCCGACCAGTTATAGAAAATGGATTTGAAAATCCCGACCAGTTATAAAACTGGATTTGAAAATCCCGACCAGTTATAAAACTGGATTTAAAAATCCCGACCAGTTATAGAAACTGGATTTGAAAATCCTAACCAGTTATAGAAACTGGATTTGAAAATCCCGACCAGTTATAAAAACTAGATTTGAAAATCCCGACCGGTTATAGAAACTGGATTTGAAAATCCCGACCAGTTATAAAAACTGGATTTGAAAATCCCGACCAGTTATAAAACTGGATTTGAAAATCCCAACGAGTTATAGAAACTGGATTTGAAAATCCTGATCAGTTATAACACTGGATTTGAAAATCCTAACCAATTATAAAACTAGATTTGAAAATCCCGACCAGTTATAGAAAATGGATTTGAAAATCCCGACCAGTTATAGAAACTGGATTTCAAAATCTCGACCAGTTATAGAAACTGGATTTCAAAATCCCGATCAGTTATAGAAACTGGATTTGAAAATCCCGACCACTTATAAAATCTGGAATTGAAAATTCCGACCAGTTATAGAAACAGGATTTCAAAATCCCGACCAGTTATAGAAACTGGATTTTAAAATCCCGACCAGTTATAACACTGAATTTGAAAATCCCGACCGGTTATAAAAACCGGATTTGAAAATCCCGACCAATTATAGAAACTTGATTTGAAAATCCTGACCAGTTATAGAAACTGGATTTGAAAATCCCGACCAGTTATAAAAAATAGATTTGAAAATTCTGACCAGTTATAAAACTGCATTTGAAAATCCCGACCAGTTATAGAAACTGGATTTGAAAATCCTGATCAGTTATAATACTGGATTTGAAAATCTTGACCAATTATAAAAGTAGATTTGAAAATCCCGACCAGTTATAGAAAATGGATTTGAAAATCCCGACCAGTTATAAAACTGGATTTGAAAATCCTGACCAGTTATAAAACTGGATTTAAAATTCCCGACGAGTTATAAAACTGGATTTGAAAATCTCGACCAGTTATAAAAACTGGATTTGAAAATCCTGACCAGTTATAAAACTGGATTGGAAAATCTCGACCAGTTATAGAAACTGGATTTAAAAATCCCGAACAGTTATGACACAATATTTGAAAATCCCGACCAGTTATAGATACTAGATTTGAAAATCCCGACCAGTTATAAAAACTGGATTTGAAAATTTCGACCTGTTATACACTAAATTTGAAAATCCCGACCGGTTATAAAAACTGGATTTGAAAATCCCGACCAGTTATAGAAACTTGATTTGAAAATCCCGACCAATTATAGAAACTGGATTTGAATATCCTGACCAGTTATAGAAACTGAATTTGAAAATCCCAACCAGTTATAAAAACTGGATTTGAAAATCCCGACCAGTTATAAAACTGGATTTGAAAATCCCGACGAGTTATAGAAACTGAATTTGAAAATCCTGAACAGTTATAACACTGGATTTGAAAATCCCGACCAATTATAAAACTAGATTTGAAAATCCCAAACAGTTATAGAAAATGGATTTGAAAATCCCGACCAGTTATAAAACTGGATTTGAAAATCCTGACCAGTTATAAAACTGAATTTAAAAATCCCGACCAGTTATAGAAACTGGATTTGAAAATCCTAACCAGTTAAACATACTGGATTTGAAAATCCCGACCAGTTATAAAAACTAGATTTGAAAATCCCGACCGGTTATAGAAACTGGATTTGAAAATCCCGACCAGTTATAAAAACTGGATTTGAAAATCCCGACCAGTTATAAAACTGGATTTGAAAATCCCGACGAGTTATAGAAACTGGATTTGAAAATCCTGATCAGTTATAACACTGGATTTGAAAATCCTAACCAATTATAAAACTAGATTTGAAAATCCCGACCAGTTATAGAAAATGGATTTGAAAATCCCGACCAGTTATAGAAACTGGATTTCAAAATCTCGACCAGTTATAGAAACTGGATTTCAAAATCCCGATCAGTTATAGAAACTGGATTTGAAAATCCCGACCACTTATAAAATCTGGAATTGAAAATTCCGACCAGTTATAGAAACAGGATTTCAAAATCCCGACCAGTTATAGAAACTGGATTTTAAAATCCCGACCAGTTATAACACTGAATTTGAAAATCCCGACCGGTTATAAAAACAGGATTTGAAAATCCCGACCAGTTATAGAAACTTGATTTGAAAATCTTGACCAGTTATAGAAACTGGATTTGAAAATCCCGACCAGTTATAAAAAATAGATTTGAAAATTCTGACCAGTTATAAAACTGCATTTGAAAATCCCGACCAGTTATAGAAACTGGATTTGAAAATCCTGATCAGTTATAATACTGGATTTGAAAATCTTGACCAATTATAAAAGTAGATTTGAAAATCCCGACCAGTTATAGAAAATGGATTTGAAAATCCCGACCAGTTATAAAACTGGATTTGAAAATCCTGACCAGTTATAAAACTGGATTTAAAATTCCCGACGAGTTATAAAACTGGATTTGAAAATCTCGACCAGTTATAAAAACTGGATTTGAAAATCCTGACCAGTTATAAAACTGGATTGGAAAATCTCGACCAGTTATAGAAACTGGATTTAAAAATCCCGAACAGTTATGACACAATATTTGAAAATCCCGACCAGTTATAGATACTAGATTTGAAAATCCCGACCAGTTATAAAAACTGGATTTGAAAATTCCGACCTGTTATACACTAAATTTGAAAATCCCGACCGGTTATAAAAACTGGATTTGAAAATCCCGACCAGTTATAGAAACTTGATTTGAAAATCCCGACCAATTATAGAAACTGGATTTGAATATCCTGACCAGTTATAGAAACTGAATTTGAAAATCCCAACCAGTTATAAAAACTGGATTTGAAAATCCCGACCAGTTATAAAACTGGATTTGAAAATCCCGACGAGTTATAGAAACTGAATTTGAAAATCCTGAACAGTTATAACACTGGATTTGAAAATCCCGACCAATTATAAAACTAGATTTGAAAATCCCGACCAGTTATAGAAAATGGATTTGAAAATCCCGACCAGTTATAAAACTGGATTTGAAAATCCCGACCAGTTATAAAACTGGATTTAAAAATCCCGACCAGTTATAGAAACTGGATTTGAAAATCCTAACCAGTTATAGAAACTGGATTTGAAAATCCCGACCAGTTATAAAAACTAGATTTGAAAATCCCGACCGGTTATAGAAACTGGATTTGAAAATCCCGACCAGTTATAAAAACTGGATTTGAAAATCCCGACCAGTTATAAAACTGGATTTGAAAATCCCGACGAGTTATAGAAACTGGTTTTGAAAATCCTGATCAGTTATAACACTGGATTTGAAAATCCTAACCAATTATAAAACTAGATTTGAAAATCCTGACCAGTTATAGAAAATGGATTTGAAAATCCCGACCAGTTATAGAAACTGGATTTGAAAATCTCGACCAGTTATAGAAACTGGATTTCAAAATCCCGATCAGTTATAGAAACTGGATTTGAAAATCCCGACCACTTATAAAATCTGGAATTGAAAATTCCGACCAGTTATAGAAACAGGATTTCAAAATCCCGACCAGTTATAGAAACTGGATTTTAAAATCCCGACCAGTTATAACACTGAATTTGAAAATCCCGACCGGTTATAAAAACAGGATTTAAAAATCCCGACCAGTTATAGAAACTTGATTTGAAAATCCTGACCAGTTATAGAAACTGGATTTGAAAATCCCGACCAGTTATAAAAAATAGATTTGAAAATTCTGACCAGTTATAAAACTGCATTTGAAAATCCCGACCAGTTATAGAAACTGGATTTGAAAATCCTGATCAGTTATAATACTGGATTTGAAAATCTTGACCAATTATAAAAGTAGATTTGAAAATCCCGACCAGTTATAGAAAATGGATTTGAAAATCCCGACCAGTTATAAAACTGGATTTGAAAATCCTGACCAGTTATAAAACTGGATTTAAAATTCCCGACGAGTTATAAAACTGGATTTGAAAATCTCGACCAGTTATAAAAACTGGATTTGAAAATCCTGACCAGTTATAAAACTGGATTGGAAAATCTCGACCAGTTATAGAAACTGGATTTAAAAATCCCGAACAGTTATGACACAATATTTGAAAATCCCGACCAGTTATAGATACTAGATTTCAAAATCCCGACCAGTTATAAAAACTGGAGTTGAAAATCCCGACCAGTTATAAAAACTGGAGTTGAAAATCCCAACCAGTTATAGAAACTAGATTTGAAAATCCCGACCAGTTATAGAAACTGGATTTGAAAATCCCGACCAGTTATAGAAACTGGATTCGAAAATCTCGACCAGTTATAAAATCTGGAATTGAAAATCCCGACCAGTTATAGAAACTGGATTTCAAAATCCCGACCAGTTATAGAAACTGGATTTGAAAATTCCGACCTGTTATACACTAAATTTGAAAATCCCGACCGCTTATAAAAACTGGATTTGAAAATCCCGACCAGTTATAGAAACTTGATTTGAAAATCCTGACCAGTTATAAAAACTGGATTTAAAAATCCCGACCAGTTATAAAAACTAGATTTGAAAATCCCGACCAGTTATAAAACTGGATTTGAAAATCCCGACCAGTTATAAAAAATGGATTTGAAAATCCCGACCAGTTATAAAACTGCATTTGAAAATCCCGACCAGTTATAGAAACTGGATTTGAAAATCCTGATCAGTTATAATACTGGATTTGAAAATCTCGACCATTTATAAAAGTAGATTTGAAAATCCCGACCAGTTATAGAAAATGGATTTGGAAATCCCGACCAGTTATAAAACTGGATTTGAAAATCCCGACCAGTTATAAAACTGGATTTAAAAATCCCGACGAGTTATAAAATTGGATTTGAA
Organism: Nuphar pumila; assembly: GCF_984573655.1. Classification (NCBI taxonomy): domain Eukaryota; kingdom Viridiplantae; phylum Streptophyta; class Magnoliopsida; order Nymphaeales; family Nymphaeaceae; genus Nuphar; species Nuphar pumila. The sequence continues at coordinate 61,752,459 of NC_143258.1, forward strand.
AATCTCGACCAGTTATAGAAACTGGATTTGAAAATCCTGACCAGTTATAAAACTGGATTGGAAAATCCCGACCAGTTATAGAAACTGGATTTAAAAATCCCGACCAGTTATGACACAATATTTGAAAATCCCGACCAGTTATAGATACTAGATTTGAAAATCCTGACCAGTTATAAAAACTGGAGTTGAAAATCCCGACCAGTTATAAAAACTGGAGTTGAAAATCCCAACCAGTTATAGAAACTGGATTTGAAAATCCCGACCAGTTTTAGAAACTGAATTTGAAAATCCCGACCAGTTATAGAAACTGGATTTGAAAATCCCGACCAGTTATAAAATCTGGAATTGAAAATCCCGACCAGTTATAGAAACTGGATTTCAAAATCCCGACCAGTTATAGAAACTGGATTTGAAAATTCTGACCTGTTATACACTAAATTTGAAAATCCCGACCGGTTATAAAAACTGGATTTGAAAATCCCGACCAGTTATAGAAACTTGATTTGAAAATCCTGACCAGTTATAGAAACTGGATTTAAAAATCCCGACCAGTTATAAAAACTAGATTTGAAAATCCCGACCAGTTATAAAACTGGATTTGAAAATCCCGATCAGTTATAGAAACTGAATTTGAAAATCCTGATCAGTTATAACACTGGATTTTAAAAATCCCGACCAATTATAAAACTAGATTTGAAAATCCCGACCAGTTATAGGAAATGGATTTGAAAATCCCGACCAGTTATAAAACTGGATTTGAAAATCCCGACCAGTTATAAAACTGAATTTGAAAATCCCGACCAGTTATAAAACTGGATTTGAAAATCCCGACCAGTTATAAAACTGGATTTGAAAATCCCGACCAGTTATAGAAACTGGATTTGAAAATCCTTACCAGTTATAAAACTGGATTTGAAAATCCTGACCAGTTATAAAAACTAGATTTGAAAATCCCGACTAGTTATAGATACTGGATTTGAAAATCCCGACCAGTTATAGAAACTGGAGTTGAAAATCCCGTCCAGTTATAGAAACCTGATTTGAAAATCCCGACCAGTTATAGAAACTGGATTTGAAAATCCCGACCAGTTATAGAAACTGGATTTGAAAATCCCGACCAGTTATAGAAACTGGATTTGAAAATCCCGACCAGTTATAAAATCTAGAATTGAAAATCCCGACCAGTTATAGAAACTGGATTTCAAAATCCCGACCAGTTATAGAAACTGGATTTGAAAATCCCGACCAGTTATAACACTGAATTTGAAAATCCCGACCGGTTATAAAAACTGGATTCGAAAATCCCGACCAGTTATAAAAACTTGATTTGAAAATCTGGACCAGTTATAGAAACTGGATTTGAAAATCCCGACCAGTTATAAAAACTGGATTTGAAAATCCCGACTAGTTATAAAACTGGATTTGAAAATCCCGACCAGTTATAGAAACTGGATTTGAAAATCCTGATCAGTTATAACACTAGATTTGAAAATCTGTACCAGTTATAGAAACTTGACTTGAAAATCCCGACCAGCTATAAAACTGGATTTAAAAATCCCGACCAGTTATAAAAACTGGATTTGAAAATCCCGACCAGTTGTAAAACTGGATTTGAAAATCCCAACCAGTTATAGAAACTGGATTTGAAAATTCTGACCAGTTATAAAACTAGATTTGAAAATCCCAACCAGTTATAGAAACTGGATTTGGAAATCCCGACCAGTTATGACACTAGATTTGAAAATCCCGACCAGTTATAGAAACTGGATTTGAAAATCTCGACCAGTTATAGAAACTGGATTTGAAAATCCTGACCAGTTATAGAAACTGGATTTGAAAATCCCGACCAGTTATAAAAACTAGATTTGAAAATCCCGACCAGTTATAGAAACTGGATTTGAAAATCTCGACCAGTTATAGAAACTAGATTTGAAAATTCCGAAACGTTATAAAACTGGATTTAAAAATCCCAACCAGTTATAGAAACTGGATTTGAAAATGCCAACCAGTTATAACACTGAATTTGAAAATCCCGACCAGTTATAAAAACTGGATTTGAAAATCCCGACTAGTCATAGAAACTGGATTTCAAAATCCTGACCAGTTATAGAAACTTGATTTGAAAATCCTGACCAGTTATAGAAACTGGATTTAAAAATCCCGACCAGTTATAAAAACTAGATTTGAAAATCCCGACCAGTTATAAAACTGGATTTGAAAATCCCGACCAGTTATAGAAACTGGATTTCAAAATCCTGACCAGTTATAGAAACTTGATTTGAAAATCCTGACCAGTTATAGAAACTGGATTTAAAAATCCCGACCAGTTATAAAAACTAGATTTGAAAATCCCGACCAGTTATAAAACTGGATTTGAAAATCCCGACCAGTTATAGAAACTGAATTTGAAAATCCTGATCAGTTATAACACTGGATTTTAAAAATCCCGACCAATTATAAAACTAGATTTGAAAATCCCGACCAGTTATAGGAAATGGATTTGAAAATCCCGACCAGTTATAAAACTGGATTTGAAAATCCCGACCAGTTATAAAACTGAATTTAAAAATCCCGACCAGTTATAGAAACTGGATTTGAAAATCCCGACCAGTTATAAAACTGGATTTGAAATTCCCGACCAGTTATAGAAACTGGATTTGAAAATCCTTACCAGTTATAAAACTGGATTTGAAAATCCCGACCAGTTATAGAAACTGGATTTGAAAATCCTCACCAGTTATAGAAACTAGATTTGAAAATCCCGACTAGTTATAGATACTGGATTTGAAAATCCCGACCAGTTATAGAAACTGGAGTTGAAAATCCCGTCCAGTTATAGAAACCTGATTTGAAAATCCCGACCAGTTATAGAAACTGGATTTGAAAATCCCGACCAGTTATAGAAACTGGATTTGAAAATCCCGAAAAGTTATAGAAACTGGATTTGAAAATCCCGACCAGTTATAAAATCTAGAATTGAAAATCCCGACCAGTTATAGAAACTGGATTTCAAAATCCCGACCAGTTATAGAAACTGGATTTGAAAATCCCGACCAGTTATAACACTGAATTTGAAAATCCCGACCGGTTATAAAAACTGGATTCGAAAATCCCGACCAGTTATAAAAACTTGATTTGAAAATCTGGACCAGTTATAGAAACTGGATTTGAAAATCCCGACCAGTTATAAAAACTGGATTTGAAAATCCCGACTAGTTATAAAACTGGATTTGAAAATCCCGACCAGTTATAGAAATTGGATTTGAAAATCCTGATCAGTTATAACACTAGATTTGAAAATCTGTACCAGTTATAGAAACTTGACTTGAAAATCCCGACCAGCTATAAAACTGGATTTAAAAATCCCGACCAGTTATAAAAACTGGATTTGAAAATCCCGACCAGTTATAAAACTGGATTTGAAAATCCCAACCAGTTATAGAAACTGGATTTGAAAATTCTGACCAGTTATAAAACTAGATTTGAAAATCCCAACCAGTTATAGAAACTGGATTTGGAAATCCCGACCAGTTATGACACTAGATTTGAAAATCCCGACCAGTTATAGAAACTGGATTTGAAAATCTCGACCAGTTATAGAAACTGGATTTGAAAATCCTGACCAGTTATAGAAACTGGATTTGAAAATCCCGACCAGTTATAAAAACTAGATTTGAAAATCCCGACCAGTTATAGAAACTGGATTTGAAAATCTCGACCAGTTATAGAAACTAGATTTGAAAATTCCGAAACGTTATAAAACTGGATTTAAAAATCCCAACCAGTTATAGAAACTGGATTTGAAAATCTCGACCAGTTATAGAAACTAGATTTGAAAATTCCGAAACGTTATAAAACTGGATTTAAAAATCCCAACCAGTTATAGAAACTGGATTTGAAAATGCCAACCAGTTATAACACTGAATTTGAAAATCCCGACCAGTTATAAAAACTGGATTTGAAAATCCCGACTAGTCATAGAAACTGGATTTCAAAATCCTGACCAGTTATAGAAACTTGATTTGAAAATCCTGACCAGTTATAGAAACTGGATTTAAAAATCCCGACCAGTTATAAAAACTAGATTTGAAAATCCTGACCAGTTATAAAACTGGATTTGAAAATCCCGACCAGTTATAGAAACTGGATTTCAAAATCCTGACCAGTTATAGAAACTTGATTTGAAAATCCTGACCAGTTATAGAAACTGGATTTAAAAATCCCGACCAGTTATAAAAACTAGATTTGAAAATCCCGACCAGTTATAAAACTGGATTTGAAAATCCCGACCAGTTATAGAAACTGAATTTGAAAATCCTGATCAGTTATAACACTGGATTTTAAAAATCCCGACCAATTATAAAACTAGATTTGAAAATCCCGACCAGTTATAGGAAATGGATTTGAAAATCCCGACCAGTTATAAAACTGGATTTGAAAATCCCGACCAGTTATAAAACTGAATTTAAAAATCCCGACCAGTTATAGAAACTGGATTTGAAAATCCCGACCAGTTATAAAACTGGATTTGAAATTCCCGACCAGTTATAGAAACTGGATTTGAAAATCCTTACCAGTTATAAAACTGGATTTGAAAATCCCGACCAGTTATAGAAACTGGATTTGAAAATCCTGACCAGTTATAGAAACTAGATTTGAAAATCCCGACTAGTTATAGATACTGGATTTGAAAATCCCGACCAGTTATAGAAACTGGAGTTGAAAATCCCGTCCAGTTATAGAAACCTGATTTGAAAATCCCGACCAGTTATAGAAACTGGATTTGAAAATCCCGACCAGTTATAGAAACTGGATTTGAAAATCCCGAAAAGTTATAGAAACTGGATTTGAAAATCCCGACCAGTTATAAAATCTAGAATTGAAAATCCCGACCAGTTATAGAAACTGGATTTCAAAATCCCGACCAGTTATCGAAACTGGATTTGAAAATCCCGACCAGTTATAACACTGAATTTGAAAATCCCGACCGGTTATAAAAACTGGATTCGAAAATCCCGACCAGTTATAAAAACTTGATTTGAAAATTTGGACCAGTTATAGAAACTGGATTTGAAAATCCCGACCAGTTATAAAAACTGGATTTGAAAATCCCGACTAGTTATAAAACTGGATTTGAAAATCCCGACCAGTTATAGAAACTGGATTTGAAAATCCTGATCAGTTATAACACTGGATTTGAAAATCTGTACCAGTTATAGAAACTTGACTTGAAAATCCCGACCAGCTATAAAACTAGATTTAAAAATCCCGACCAGTTATAAAAACTGGATTTGAAAATCCCGACCAGTTATAAAACTGGATTTGAAAATCCCAACCAGTTATAGAAACTGGATTTGAAAATTCTGACCAGTTATAAAACTAGATTTGAAAATCCCAACCAGTTATAGAAACTGGATTTGGAAATCCCGACCAGTTATGACACTAGATTTGAAAATCCCGACCAGTTATAGAAACTGGATTTGAAAATCTCGACCAGTTATAGAAACTGGATTTGAAAATCCTGACCAGTTATAGAAACTGGATTTGAAAATCCCGACCAGTTATAAAAACTAGATTTGAAAATCCCGACCAGTTATAGAAACTGGATTTGAAAATCCCGACCAGTTATAGAAACTAGATTTGAAAATCCCGAAACGTTATAAAACTGGATTTAAAAATCCCAACCAGTTATAGAAACTGGATTTGAAAATCCCAACGAGTTATAACACTGAATTTGAAAATCCCGACCAGTTATAAAAACTGGATTTGAAAATCCCGACCAGTTATAAAAATTGGATTTGAAAATCCCGACCAATTATAGAAACTGGATTTGAATATCCTGACCAGTTATAAAAACTGAATTTGAAAATCACGACCAGTTATAAAAACTGGATTTGAAAATCCCGACCAGTTATAAAACTGGATTTGAAAATCCCGACGAGTTATAGAAACTGAATTTGAAAATCCTGAACAGTTATAACACTGGATTTGAAAATCCTGACCAATTATAAAACTAGATTTGAAAATCCCGACCAGTTATAGAAAATGGATTTGAAAATCCCGACCAGTTATAAAACTGGATTTGAAAATCCCGACCAGTTATAAAACTGGATTTAAAAATCCCGACCAGTTATAGAAACTGGATTTAAAAATCCCGACCAGTTATAGAAACTGGATTTAAAAATCCTAACCAGTTATAGAAACTGGATTTGAAAATCCCGACCAGTTATAAAAACTAGATTTGAAAATCCCGACCAGTTAGAGAAACTGGATTTGAAAATCCCGACTAGTTATAAAATTGGATTTGAAAATCCTGACCAGTTATAAAACTGGATTTAAAAATCCCGACCAGTTATAGAAACTGGATTTGAAAATCCCGACCAGTTATAAAACTGGATTTGAAAATCCCCACCAATTATAGAAACTGGATTTGAAAATCCTGACCAGTTATAAAACTGGATTTGAAAATCCTGACCAGTTATAGAAACTGGATTTAAAAATTCCGACTAGTTATGACACTAGATTTGAAAATTCCGACCAGTTATAGATACTGGATTTGAAAATTCCGACCAGTTATAAAAACTGGAGTTGAAAATCCCGACCAGTTATAGAAACTGGATTTGAAAATCTCGACCAGTTATAGAAACTGGATTTGAAAATCCCGACAAGTTATAGAAACTGGATTTCAAAATCCCGACCAGTTATAGAAACTGATTTGAAAATCTCGACCAGTTATAGAAACTGGATTTGAAAATCCTCACCAGTTATAAAACTGGATTTGAAAATCCCGACCAGTTATAGAAACTGGATTTAAAAATTCCGACCAGTTATGACACTATATTTGAAAATTCCGACCAGTTATAGATACTGGATTTGAAAATCCCGACCAGTTATAAAAACTGGAGTTGCAAATCCCGACCAGTTATAGAAACTGGATTTGAAAATCCCGACCAGTTATAACACTGAATTTGAAAATCCCGACCGGTTATAAAAACTGGATTCGAAAATCCCGACCAGTTATAGAAACTTGATTTGAAAATCTGTACCAGTTATAGAAACTGGATTTGAAAATCCCGACCAGTTATAAAAACTGGATTTGAAAATCCCGACCAGTTATAAAACTGGATTTGAAAATCCCGACCAGTTATAAAACTGGATTTGAAAATCTCGACCAGTTATAGAAATTGGATTTGAAAATCCCAACCAGTTATAGAAACTGGATTTGAAAATCCCGACCAGTTATAAAACTGGATTTGAAAATCCTGACCAGTTATAGAAACTGGATTTGAAAATCCTGATCAGTTATAACACTAGATTTGAAAATTCCGACCAATTATAAAACTGGATTTGAAAATACCGACCAGTTATAGAAACTGGATTTGAAAATCCCGACTAGTTATAAAACTGGATTTGAAAATCCCGACCAGTTATAAAACTGGATTTCAAAATCCCGACCAGTTATAGAAATTGGATTTGAAAATTCCGACCAGTTATGACACTAGATTTGAAAATTCCGACCAGTTATAGATACTGGATTTGAAAATCCCGACCAGTTATAAAAACTGGAGTTGAAAATCCCGACCAGTTATAGAAACTGGATTTGAAAATCTCGACAAGTTATAGAAACTGGATTTGAAAATCCCGACCAGTTATAGAAACTGGATTTCAAAATCCCGACCAGTTATAGAAACTGGATTTGAAAATCCCGACCAGTTATAAAACTGGATTTGAAAATCCTAACCAGTTATAGAAACTGGATTTGAAAATCCTGATCAGTTATAACACTAGATTTGAAAATTCCGACCAATTATAAATATGATTTAAAATCCCCACCAGTTATAGAAACTAGATTTGAAAATCCCAACCAGTTATAGAAACTGGATTTGGAAATCCCGACCAGTTATGACACTAGATTTGAAAATCCCGACCAGTTATAGAAACTGGATTTGAAAATCTCGACCAGTTATAGAAACTGGATTTGAAAATCCTGACCAATTATAGAAACTGGATTTGAAAATCCCGACCAGTTATAAAAACTAGATTTGAAAATCCCGACCAGTTATAGAAACTGGATTTGAAAATCTCGACCAGTTATAGAAACTAGATTTGAAAATTCCGAAACGTTATAAAACTGGATTTAAAAATCCCAACCAGTTATAGAAACTGGATTTGAAAATCTCGACCAGTTATAGAAACTAGATTTGAAAATTCCGAAACGTTATAAAACTGGATTTAAAAATCCCAACCAGTTATAGAAACTGGATTTGAAAATGCCAACCAGTTATAACACTGAATTTGAAAATCCCGACCAGTTATAAAAACTGGATTTGAAAATCCCGACTAGTCATAGAAACTGGATTTCAAAATCCTGACCAGTTATAGAAACTTGATTTGAAAATCCTGACCAGTTATAGAAACTGGATTTAAAAATCCCGACCAGTTATAAAAACTAGATTTGAAAATCCTGACCAGTTATAAAACTGGATTTGAAAATCCCGACCAGTTATAGAAACTGGATTTCAAAATCCTGACCAGTTATAGAAACTTGATTTGAAAATCCTGACCAGTTATAGAAACTGGATTTAAAAATCCCGACCAGTTATAAAAACTAGATTTGAAAATCCCGACCAGTTATAAAACTGGATTTGAAAATCCCGACCAGTTATAGAAACTGAATTTGAAAATCCTGATCAGTTATAACACTGGATTTTAAAAATCCCGACCAATTATAAAACTAGATTTGAAAATCCCGACCAGTTATAGGAAATGGATTTGAAAATCCCGACCAGTTATAAAACTGGATTTGAAAATCCCGACCAGTTATAAAACTGAATTTAAAAATCCCGACCAGTTATAGAAACTGGATTTGAAAATCCCGACCAGTTATAAAACTGGATTTGAAATTCCCGACCAGTTATAGAAACTGGATTTGAAAATCCTTACCAGTTATAAAACTGGATTTGAAAATCCCGACCAGTTATAGAAACTGGATTTGAAAATCCTGACCAGTTATAGAAACTAGATTTGAAAATCCCGACTAGTTATAGATACTGGATTTGAAAATCCCGACCAGTTATAGAAACTGGAGTTGAAAATCCCGTCCAGTTATAGAAACCTGATTTGAAAATCCCGACCAGTTATAGAAACTGGATTTGAAAATCCCGACCAGTTATAGAAACTGGATTTGAAAATCCCGAAAAGTTATAGAAACTGGATTTGAAAATCCCGACCAGTTATAAAATCTAGAATTGAAAATCCCGACCAGTTATAGAAACTGGATTTCAAAATCCCGACCAGTTATCGAAACTGGATTTGAAAATCCCGACCAGTTACAACACTGAATTTGAAAATCCCGACCGGTTATAAAAACTGGATTCGAAAATCCCGACAAGTTAGAAAAACTTGATTTGAAAATTTGGACCAGTTATAGAAACTGGATTTGAAAATCCCGACCAGTTATAAAAACTGGATTTGAAAATCCCGACTAGTTATAAAACTGGATTTGAAAATCCCGACCAGTTATAGAAACTGGATTTGAAAATCCTGATCAGTTATAACACTGGATTTGAAAATCTGTACCAGTTATAGAAACTTGACTTGAAAATCCCGACCAGCTATAAAACTAGATTTAAAAATCCCGACCAGTTATAAAAACTGGATTTGAAAATCCCGACCAGTTATAAAACTGGATTTGAAAATCCCAACCAGTTATAGAAACTGGATTTGAAAATTCTGACCAGTTATAAAACTAGATTTGAAAATCCCAACCAGTTATAGAAACTGGATTTGGAAATCCCGACCAGTTATGACACTAGATTTGAAAATCCCGACCAGTTATAGAAACTGGATTTGAAAATCTCGACCAGTTATAGAAACTGGATTTGAAAATCCCGACCAGTTATAAAAACTAGATTTGAAAATCCCGACCAGTTATAGAAACTAGATTTGAAAATCCCGACCAGTTATAGAAACTGGATTTGAAAATCCCGACCAGTTATAGAAACTAGATTTGAAAATCCCGAAACGTTATAAAACTGGATTTAAAAATCCCAACCAGTTATAGAAACTGGATTTGAAAATCCCAACGAGTTATAACACTGAATTTGAAAATCCCGACCAGTTATAAAAACTGGATTTGAAAATCCCGACCAGTTATAAAAATTGGATTTGAAAATCCCGACCAATTATAGAAACTGGATTTGAATATCCTGACCAGTTATAAAAACTGAATTTGAAAATCACGACCAGTTATAAAAACTGGATTTGAAAATCCCGACCAGTTATAAAACTGGATTTGAAAATCCCGACGAGTTATAGAAACTGAATTTGAAAATCCTGAACAGTTATAACACTGGATTTGAAAATCCTGACCAATTATAAAACTAGATTTGAAAATCCCGACCAGTTATAGAAAATGGATTTGAAAATCCCGACCAGTTATAAAACTGGATTTGAAAATCCCGACCAGTTATAAAACTGGATTTAAAAATCCCGACCAGTTATAGAAACTGGATTTAAAAATCCCGACCAGTTATAGAAACTGGATTTAAAAATCCTAACCAGTTATAGAAACTGGATTTGAAAATCCCGACCAGTTATAAAAACTAGATTTGAAAATCCCGACCAGTTAGAGAAACTGGATTTGAAAATCCCGACTAGTTATAAAATTGGATTTGAAAATCCTGACCAGTTATAAAACTGGATTTAAAAATCCCGACCAGTTATAGAAACTGGATTTGAAAATCCCGACCAGTTATAAAACTGGATTTGAAAATCCCCACCAATTATAGAAACTGGATTTGAAAATCCTGACCAGTTATAAAACTGGATTTGAAAATCCTGACCAGTTATAGAAACTGGATTTAAAAATTCCGACTAGTTATGACACTAGATTTGAAAATTCCGACCAGTTATAGATACTGGATTTGAAAATTCCGACCAGTTATAAAAACTGGAGTTGAAAATCCCGACCAGTTATAGAAACTGGATTTGAAAATCTCGACCAGTTATAGAAACTGGATTTGAAAATCCCGACAAGTTATAGAAACTGGATTTCAAAATCCCGACCAGTTATAGAAACTGATTTGAAAATCTCGACCAGTTATAGAAACTGGATTTGAAAATCCTCACCAGTTATAAAACTGGATTTGAAAATCCCGACCAGTTATAGAAACTGGATTTAAAAATTCCGACCAGTTATGACACTATATTTGAAAATTCCGACCAGTTATAGATACTGGATTTGAAAATCCCGACCAGTTATAAAAACTGGAGTTGCAAATCCCGACCAGTTATAGAAACTGGATTTGAAAATCCCGACCAGTTATAACACTGAATTTGAAAATCCCGACCGGTTATAAAAACTGGATTCGAAAATCCCGACCAGTTATAGAAACTTGATTTGAAAATCTGTACCAGTTATAGAAACTGGATTTGAAAATCCCGACCAGTTATAAAAACTGGATTTGAAAATCCCGACCAGTTATAAAACTGGATTTGAAAATCCCGACCAGTTATAAAACTGGATTTGAAAATCTCGACCAGTTATAGAAATTGGATTTGAAAATCCCAACCAGTTATAGAAACTGGATTTGAAAATCCCGACCAGTTATAAAACTGGATTTGAAAATCCTGACCAGTTATAGAAACTGGATTTGAAAATCCTGATCAGTTATAACACTAGATTTGAAAATTCCGACCAATTATAAAACTGGATTTGAAAATACCGACCAGTTATAGAAACTGGATTTGAAAATCCCGACTAGTTATAAAACTGGATTTGAAAATCCCGACCAGTTATAAAACTGGATTTCAAAATCCCGACCAGTTATAGAAATTGGATTTGAAAATTCCGACCAGTTATGACACTAGATTTGAAAATTCCGACCAGTTATAGATACTGGATTTGAAAATCCCGACCAGTTATAAAAACTGGAGTTGAAAATCCCGACCAGTTATAGAAACTGGATTTGAAAATCTCGACAAGTTATAGAAACTGGATTTGAAAATCCCGACCAGTTATAGAAACTGGATTTCAAAATCCCGACCAGTTATAGAAACTGGATTTGAAAATCCCGACCAGTTATAAAACTGGATTTGAAAATCCTAACCAGTTATAGAAACTGGATTTGAAAATCCTGATCAGTTATAACACTAGATTTGAAAATTCCGACCAATTATAAATATGATTTAAAATCCCCACCAGTTATAGAAACTAGATTTGAAAATCCCGACTAGTTATAAAACTGGATTTGAAAATACCGACCAGTTATAAAACTGGATTTGAAAATCCCGACCAGTTATAGAAATTGGATTTGAAAATCCCGACCAGTTATGACACTAGATTTGGAAATCCCGACCAGTTATAGAAACTGTATTTGAAAATCTCGACCAGTTATAGAAACTGGATTTGAAAATCTCGACCAGTTATAGAAACTGGATTTGAAAATCCCGACCAGTTATAGAAACTGGATTTCAAAATCCTGACCAGTTATAGAAACTGGATTTGAAAATCCCGACCAGTTATAAAACTGGATTTGAAAATCCAGACCAGTTATAGAAACTGGATTTGAAAATCCTGATCAGTTATAACACTAGATTTGAAAATTCCGACCAATTATAAAACTGAATTTAAAACTCCCGACCAGTTATAGAAACTGGATTTGAAAATTTCGACTAGTTATAAAACTGGATTTGAAAATCCCGACCAGTTATAAAACTGGATTTGAAAATCCCGACCAGTTATAGAAACTGGATTTCAAAATCCCGACCAGTTATAGAAACTGGATTTGAAAATCCCGACCAGTTATAAAACTGGATTTGAAAATCCTGACCAGTTATAGAAACTGGATTTGAAAATCCTGATCAGTTATAACACTAGATTTGAAAATTCCGACCAATTATAAAACTGGATTTGAAAATCCCGACCAGTTATAGAAACTGGATTTGAAAATCCCGACTAGTTATAAAACTGGATTTGAAAATCCCGACCAGTTATAAAACTGGATTTGAAAATCTCGACCAGTTATAGAAATTGGATTTGAAAATCCCGACCAGTTATGACACTAGATTTGGAAATCCCGACCAGTTATAGAAACTGTATTTGAAAATCTCGACCAGTTATAGAAACTGGATTTGAAAATCCTGACCAGTTATAAAACTGGATTTGAAAATCCTGACCAGTTATAGAAATTGGATTTGAAAATCCCGACCAGTTATGACACTAGATTTGGAAATCCCGACCAGTTATAGAAACTGTATTTGAAAATCTCGACCAGTTATAGAAACTGGATTTGAAAATCCCGACCAGTTATAGAAACTGGATTTGAAAATCCCGACCAGTTATAGAAAATGGATTTGAAAATCTCGACCAGTTGTAAAAACTGAATTTTGAAAATCCCGACCAATTACAAAAACTGGATTTGAAAATCCCGACTAGTTATAAAACTGGATTTGAAAATCCTGACCAGTTAGAGAAACTGGATTTGAAAATCCTGATCAGTTATAACACTATATTTGAAAATTCCGACCAATTATAAAACTGGATTTGAAAATCCCGACCAGTTATAGAAACTGGATTTGAAAATCCCGACTAGTTATAAAACTGGATTTGAAAATCCTGACCAGTTATAAAACTGGATTTAAAAATCCCGACCAGTTATAGAAACTGGATTTGAAAATCCCGACCAGTTATAAAACTGGATTTGAAAATCCCCACCAGTTATAGAAACTGGATTTGAAAATCCTGACCAGTTATAAAACTGGATTTGAAAATCCCGACCAGTTAAAGAAACTGGATTTAAAAATTCCGACTAGTTATGACAGTAGATTTGAAAATTCCGACCAGTTATAGATACTAGATTTGAAAATCCCGACCAGTTATAAAAACTGGAGTTGAAAATCCCGACCAGTTATAGAAACTGGATTTGAAAATCTCGACAAGTTATAGAAACTGGATTTGAAAATCCCGACCAGTTATAGAAACTGGATTTCAAAATCCCGATCAGTTATAGAAACTGATTTGAAAATCCCGACCTGTTATAGAAACTGGATTTGAAAATCCTGACCAGTTATAAAACTGGATTTAAAAATCCCGACCAGTTATAGAAACTGGATTTAAAAATTCCGACCAGTTATGACACTAGATTTGAAAATTCCGACCAGTTATAGATACTGGATTTGAAAATCCAGACCAGTTATAAAAACTGGAGTTGCAAATCCCGACCAGTTATAGAAACTGGATTTAAAAATCTCGACCAGTTATAGAAACTGTATTTGAAAATCCCGACCACTTATTGAAACTGGATTTCAAAATCCCGACCAGTTATAGAAACTGGATTTGAAAATCCCGACCAGTTATAGAAACTGGATTTGAAAATCCTGACCAGTTATAGAAACTGGATTTGAAAATCCTGATCAGTTATAACACTAGATTTGAAAATTCCGACCAATTATAAAACTGAATTTAAAACTCCCGACCAGTTATAGAAACTCGATTTGAAAATCCCGACTAGTTATAAAACTGGATTTGAAAATCCCGACCAGTTATAAAACTGGATTTGAAAATCCCGACCAGTTATAAAAACTGGATTTCAAAATCCCGACCAGTTATAGAAACTGGATTTGAAAATCCCGACCAGTTATAAAACTGGATTTGAAAATCCTGACCAGTTATAAAAACTGGATTTGAAAATCCCGACCAGTTATAAAAACTGGATTTGAAAATCCCGACCAGTTATAGAAACTGGATTTAAAAATTCTGACTAGTGATGACACTAGATTTAAAAATTCCGACCAGTTATAGATACTGGATTTGAAAATCCCGACCAGTTATAACACTGAATTTGAAAATCCCGACCAGTTATAAAAACTGGATTTGAAAATCACGACCAGTTATAGAAACTGGATTTGAAAATCCCGACCAGTTATAGAAACTGGATTTAAAAATTCCGACCAGTTATGACACTAGATTTGAAAATTCCGACCAGTTATAGATACTGGATTTGAAAATCCCGACGAGTTATAAAAACTGGAGTTGCAAATCCCGACCAGTTATAGAAACTGGATTTGAAAATCTCGACCAGTTATAGAAACTGTATTTGAAAATCCCGACCAGTTATAAAAACTAGAGTTGAAAATCCCGACGAGTTATAGAAACTGGATTTGAAAATCCCGACCAGTTATAGAAACTGGATTTGAAAATCTCGGCCAGTTATAGAACTGGATTTGAAAATCCCGACCAGTTATAAAATCTGGAATTGAAAATCCCGACCAGTTATAGAAACTGGATTTCAAAATCCCGACCAGTTATAACACTGAATTTGAAAATCCCGACCGGTTATAAAAACTGGATTTGAAAATCCCGACCAGTTATAGAAACTTGATTTGAAAATCCTGACGAGTTATAGAAACTTGATTTGAAAATCCTGACCAGTTATAGAAACTGGATTTGAAAATCCCGACCAGTTATAAAAACTGGATTTGAAAATCCCGACCAGTTATAAAACTGGATTTGAAAATTCCGACCAGTTATAGAAACTGGATTTTAAAATCCTGATCAGTTATAACACTGGATTTGAAAATCCCGACCAGTTATAGAAACTGGATTTCAAAATCCCGACCAGTTATAGAAACTGGATTTGAAAATCCCGACCAGTTATAACACTGAATTTGAAAATCCCGACCGGTTATAAAAACTGGATTTGAAAATGCCGACCAGTTATAAAACTGGATTTGAAAATCCCGACCAGTTATAGAAACTGGATTTGAAAATCCTGATCAGTTATAACACTGGATTTGAAAATCCAGACCAATTATAAAACTAGATTTGAAAATCCCGACCAGTTATAGAAAATGGATTTGAAAATCCCGACCAGTTATAAAACTGGATTTGAAAATCCCGACCAGTTATAGAAACTGGATTTGAAAATCCCGACCAGTTATAACACTGAATTTGAAAATCCCGATCAGTTATAAAAACTGGATTTGAAAATCCCGACTAGTTATAAAAACTGGATTTGAAAATCCTGACCAGTTATAGAAACTGAATTTGAAAATCCTGACCAGTTATAAAAACTGGATTTGAAAATCCTGACCAGTTATAGAAACTGAATTTGAAAATCCCGACCAGTTATAAACACTGGATTTGAAAATCCCGACCAGTTATAAAACTGGATTTGAAAATCGCGAGGAGTTATAGAAACTGAATTTGAAAATCCTTATCAGTTATAACACTGGATTTGAAAATCCCGACTAATTATAAAACTAGATTTGAAAATCCCGACCAGTTATAGAAAATGGATTTAAAAATCCCGACCAGTTATAAAACTGGATTTGAAAATCCCGACCAGTTATAGAAACTGGATTTGAAAATCCCGACTAGTTATAAAAACTGGATTTGAAAATCCCAACCAGTTATAGAAACTGGATTTCAAAATCCCGATCAGTTATAGAAACTGGAGTTGAAAATCCCGACCAGTTATAACACTGAATTTGAAAATCGCGACCAGTTATAAAAACTGAATTTGAAAATCCCGACCAGTTATAGAAACTGGATTTGAAAATCCTGACCAGTTATAGAAACTGAATTTGAAAATCCCGACTAGTTATAAAAACTGGATTTGAAAATCCCGACTAGTTATAAAACTGGATTTGAAAATCCCGACGAGTTATAGAAACTGAATATGAAAATCCTGATCAGTTATAACACCTGATTTGAAAATCCCGACCAATTATAAAACTAGATTTGAAAATCCTGACCAGTTATTGAAAATGGATTTGAAAATCCCGACCAGTTATAAAACTGGATTTGAAAATCCCGACCAGTTATAGAAAATGGATTCGAAAAATCCCGACCATTTATAAAACTGGATTTGAAAATCCCGACGAGTTATAGAAACTGAATTTGAAAATCCTGATCAGTTATAACACTGGATTTGAAAATCCCGACCAATTATAAAAACTAGTTATAGAAACTGGATTTGAAGATCCCGACCAGTTATAGAAACTTGATTTGAAAATCCTGACCAGTTATAGAAACTGGATTTGAAAATCCCGACCAGTTATAAAAACTGGATTTGAAAATCTTGACCAGTTATAAAACTGGATTTGAAAATCCCGACCAGTTATAGAAACTGGATTTGAAAATCCTGATCAGTTATAACACTGGATTTGAAAATCCCGACCAATTATAAAACTAAATTTGAAAATCGGGATCTGTTATAGAAACTGGATTTGAAAATCCCGACCAGTTATAAATCTGGATTTGAAAATCCCAACCAGTTATAAAACTAGATTTAAAAATCCCGACCAGTTATAGAAACTGCATTTGAAAATCCTGACCAGTTATAAAACTGGATTTGAAAATCCCGACCAGTTATAGAAATTGGATTTGAAAATTCCGACCAGTTATGACACTAGATTTGGAAATGACGACCAGTTATAGAAACTGGATTTGAAAATCCCGACCAGTTATAAAAATTGGATTTGAAAATCCCGACTAGTTATAGAAACTGGATTTGAAAATCCCGACCAGTTGTAAAAACTGAATTTTGAAAATCCCGACTAGTTACAAAAACTGGATTCTAAAATCCAGACCAGTTATAAAAACTAGATTTGAAAATCCCGACCAGATATAGAAACTGGATTTGAAAATCCCGACCAGTTATAGAAACTGGATTTGAAAATCCCGACCAGTTATAGAAACTAGATTTGAAAATCCCGACCAGTTATAAAACTGGATTTGAAAATCCCGACCAGTTATAGAAACTGGATTTGAAAATCCCGACCAGTTATAAAAACTGGATTTGAAAATCCCGACCAGTTGTAGAAACTGGCTTTCAAAATACCGACCAGTTATAGAAACTTGATTTGAAAATCCCGACCAGTTATAGAAACTGGATTTGAAAATCCCGACCAGTTATAAAAACTAGATTTGAAAATCCCAACCAGTTATATAAACTGGATTTCAAAATACAGACCAGTTATAGAAACTTGATTTGAAAATCCCGACCAGTTATAGAAACTGGATTTGAAAATCCCGACCAGTTATAGAAACTAGATTTGAAAATCCCGACCAGTTATAAAACTGGATTTGAAAATCCCGACCAGTTATAGAGACTGGATTTGAAAATCCCGACCAGTTATAAAAACTGGATTTGAAAATCCCGACCAGTTATAGAAACTCGATTTCAAAATACCGACCAGTTTTAGAAATTGGATTTGAAAATCCCGACCAGTTATAACACTGAATTTGAAAATCCCGACCAGTTATAAAAACTGGATTTGAAAATCCCGACGAGTTATAGAAACTAAATTTGAAAATCCTGATCAGTTATAACACTGGATTTGAAAATCCAGACCAATTATAAAACTAGATTTGAAAATCCCGACCAGTTACAGCAAATGGATTTGAAAATCCCGACCAGTTATAAAACTGGATTTGAAAATTCCGACCAGTTATGACACTAGATTTGAAAATCCCGACCAGTTATAGAAACTTGATTTGAAAATCCCGACCAGTTATAAAACTGGATTTGAAAATCCCGACCAGTTATAGAAACTGGATTTGAAAATCCCGACCAGTTATAGAAACTGGATTTTAAAATCCCGACCAATTATAGAAACTGGATTTGAAAATCCTGACCAGTTATAAAAACTAGATTTGAAAATACCGACTAATTATAAAAACTAGATTTGAAAATCCCGACCAGTTATAGAAACTGGATTTGAAAATCCCGACCAGTTATAGAAAGTAGATTTGAAAATATCGACCAGTTATAGAAACTAGATTTGAAAATCCCGACCAGTTATAAAACTGGATTTGAAAATCTCGACCAGTTATAGAAACTGGATTTGAAAATCCCGACCAGTTATAAAAACTGGATTTGAAAATCCCAACCAGTTATAAAAACTGGATTTCAAAATCCCGACCAGTTATAGAAACTGGAGTTGAAAATCCCGACTAGTTATAACAATGAATTTGAAAATCCCGACCAGTTATAAAAACTGGATTTGAAAATTCCGACCAGTTATAGAAACTGGATTTGAAAATCCTGACCAGTTAAAGAAACTGAATTTGAAAATCCCGACCAGTTATTAAAATTGGATTTGAAAATCCCGACCAGTTATAAAACTGGATTTGAAAATCCCGACGAGTTATAGAAACTGAATTTGAAAATCCTGATCAGTTATAACACTGGATTTGAAAATCCCGACCAATTATAAAACTAGATTTGAAAATCCCGACCAGTTATAGAAAATGGATTTGAAAATCCCGACCAGTTATAAAACTGGATTTGAAAATTCCGACCAGTTATAGAAACTGGATTTGAAAATCCTGACCAGTTAAAGAAACTGAATTTGAAAATCCCGACCAGTTATTAAAATTGGATTTGAAAATCCCGACCAGTTATAAAACTGGATTTGAAAATCCCGACGAGTTATAGAAACTGAATTTGAAAATCCTGATCAGTTATAACACTGGATTTGAAAATCCCGACCAATTATAAAACTAGATTTGAAAATCCCGACCAGTTATAGAAAATGGATTTGAAAATCCCGACCAGTTATAAAACTGGATTTGAAAATCCCGACCAGTTATAAAAACTAGAGTTGAAAATCTCGACCAGTTATAGAAACTGGATTTGAAAATCACGACCAGTTATAGAAACTAGATTTGAAAATCTCGACTAGTTATAGAAACTGGATTTGAAAATCCCGACCAGATATAAGATCTGGATTTGAAAATCCCGACCAGTTATAAAATCTGGAATTGAAAATCCCGACCAGTTATAGAAACTGGATTTCAAAATCCCGACCAGTTATAGAAACTGGATTTGAAAATCCCGACCAGTTATAGAAACTGGATTTGAAAATCCCGACCAGTTATAACACTGAATTTGAAAATCCCGACCGGTTATAAAAACTGGATTTGAAAATCCCGACCAGTTATAGAAACTTGATTTGAAAATCCTGACCAGTTATAGAAACTGGATTTCAAAATCCCGACCAGGTATAAAAACTGGATTTGAAAATCTCGACCAGTTATAAAATTGGATTTAAAAATCCCGACAGTTATAGAAACTGGATTTGAAAATCCTGATCAGTTATAACACTGGATTTGAAAATCCCGACCAATTATAAAACTAGATTTAAAAATCGGGACCTGTTATAGAAACTGGATTTGAAAATCCCGACCAGTTATAGAAACTGGATTTGAAAATCCTAACCAGTTATAAAACTGGATTTGAAAATCCCGACCAGTTATAGAAACTGGATTTGAAAATCTCGACAAGTTATAGAAACTGGATTTGAAAATCCCGACCAGTTATAGAAATTGGATTTAAAAATCCCGACCAGTTATGACACTAGATTTTGAAATCACGACCAGTTATAGAAACTGAATTTGAAAATCCCGACCAGTTGTAAAAACTGAATTTTGAAAATCCCGACCAGTTACAAAAACTGGATTTGAAAATCCCGACCAGTTATAAAAACTAGATTTGAAAATCCCGACCAGTTATAGAAACTGGATTTCAAAATCCCGATCAGTTATAGAAATTGATTTGAAAATCCCGACCAGTTATAACACTGAATTTGAAAATCCCGACCAGTTATAAAAACTGCATTTGAAAATCCCGACCAGTTATAGAAACTGGATTTGAAAATCCTGACCAGTTATAGAAACTGAATTTGAAAATCCCGACCATTTATAGAAACGGGATTTGAAAATTATGATCAGTTATAACACTAGATTTGAAAATTCCGACCAATTATAAAACTGGATTTGAAAATCCCGACCAGTTATAGAAACTGGATTTGAAAATCCCGACTAGTTATAAAACTGGATTTGAAAATCCCGACCAATTATAAAACTGGATTTAAAAATCCCGACCAGTTATAGAAACTGGATTTGAAAATCCCGACGAGTTATAAAACTGGATTTGAAAATCCCGACCAGTTATAGAAACTGGATTTGAAAATCCTGACCAGTTATAAAACTGGATTTGAAAATCCCGACCATTTATAGAAACTGGATTTAAAAATTCTGACTAGTTATGACACTAGATTTAAAAATTCCGACCAGTTATAGATACTGGATTTGAAAATCCCGACCAGTTATAACACTGAATTTGAAAATCCCGACCAGTTATAAAAACTGGATTTGAAAATCCCGACGAGTTATATAAACTAAATTTGAAAATCCTGACCAGTTATAGAAACTGAATTTGAAAATCCCGACCAGTTATAAACACTGGATTTGAAAATCCCGACCAGTTATAAAACTGGATTTGAAAATCCCGACCAGTTATAGAAACTGAATTTGAAAATCCTTATCAGTTATAACACTGGATTTGAAAATCCCGACTAATTATAAAACTAGATTTGAAAATTCCGACCAGTTATAGAAAATGGATTTAAAAATCCCGACCAGTTATAAAACTGGATTTGAAAATCCCGACCAGTTATAGAAACTGGATTTGAAAATCCCGACTAGTTATAAAAACTGGATTTGAAAATCCCAACCAGTTATAGAAACTGGATTTCAAAATCCCGATCAGTTATAGAAACTGATTTGAAAATCCCGACCAGTTATAACACTGAATTTGAAAATCCCGACCAGTTATAAAAACTGCATTTGAAAATCCCGACCAGTTATAGAAACTGGATTTGAAAATCCTGACCAGTTATAGAAACTGAATTTGAAAATCCCGACCATTTATAGAAACTGGATTTGAAAATTATGATCAGTTATAACACTAGATTTGAAAATTCCGACCAATTATAAAACTGGATTTAAAAATCCCGACCAGTTATAGAAACTGGATTTGAAAATCCCGACTAGTTATAAAACTGGATTTGAAAATCCCGACCAATTATAAAACTGGATTTAAAAATCCCGACCAGTTATAGAAACTGGATTTGAAAATCCCGACCAGTTATAAAACTGGATTTGAAAATCCCGACCAGTTATAGAAACTGGATTTGAAAATCCTGACCAGTTATAAAACTGGATTTGAAAATCCCGACCAGTTATAGAAACTGGATTTAAAAATTCTGACTAGTTATGACACTAGATTTAAAAATTCCGACCAGTTATAGATACTGGATTTGAAAATCCCGACCAGTTATAACACTGAATTTGAAAATCCCGACCAGTTATAAAAACTGGATTTGAAAATCCTGACCAGTTATAAAACTGGATTTGAAAATCCCGACCAGTTATAGAAACTGGATTTAAAAATTCTGACTAGTTATGACACTAGATTTAAAAATTCCGACCAGTTATAGATACTGGATTTGAAAATCCCGACCAGTTATAACACTGAATTTAAAAATCCCGACCAGTTATAGAAACTGGATTTGAAAATCCCGACTAGTTATAAAACTGGATTTGAAAATCCCGACCAATTATAAAACTGGATTTAAAAATCCTGACCAGTTATAGAAACTGGATTTGAAAATCCCGACCAGTTATAAAACTGGATTTGAAAATCCCGACCAGTTATAGAAACTGGATTTGAAAATCCTGACCAGTTATAAAACTGGATTTGAAAATCCCGACCAGTTATAGAAACTGGATTTAAAAATTCTGACTAGTTATGACACTAGATTTAAAAATTCCGACAAGTTATAGATACTGGATTTGAAAATCCCGACCAGTTATAACACTGAATTTGAAAATCCCGACCAGTTATAAAAACTGGATTTGAAAATCCCGACGAGTTATAGAAACTAAATTTGAAAATCCTGATAAGTTATAACACTGGATTTGAAAATCCCGACCAATTATAAAACTAGATTTGAAAATCCCTACCAGTTATAGCAAATGGATTTGAAAATCCCGACCAGTTATAAAACTGGATTTGAAAATCCCGACCAGTTATGACACTAGATTTGAAAATCCCGACCAGTTATAGAAACTGGATTTGAAAATCCCGACCAGTTATAGAAATTGGATTTGAAAATCCCGACCAGTTATAGAAACTGGATTTTAAAATCCCGACCAATTATAGAAACTGGATTTGAAAATCCTGACCAGTTATAGAAACTAGATTTGAAAATCCCGACCAGTTATAAAAACTAGATTTGAAAATCCCGACCAGTTATAAAAACTGGATTTGAAAATCCCGACCAGTTATAGAAACTAGATTTGAAAATATCGACCAGTTATAGAAACTAGATTTGAAAATCCCGACCAGTTATAAAACTGGATTTGAAAATCTCGACCAGTTATAGAAACTGGATTTGAAAATCCCGACGAGTTATAAAAACTGGATTTGAAAATCCCAACCAGTTATAGAAACTGGATTTCAAAATCCCGACCAGTTATAGAAACTGCAGTTGAAAATCCCGACCAGTTATAACACTGAATTTGAAAATCCCGACCAGTTATAAAAACTGGATTTGAAAATCCCGACCAGTTATAGAAACTGGATTTGAAAATCCTGACGAGTTATAGAAACTGAATTTGAAAATCCTGACCAGTTATTAAAACTGGATTTGAAAATCCCGACCAGTTATAAAACTGGATTTGAAAATCCCGACGAGTTATAGAAACTGAATTTGAAATTCCTGATCAGTTATAACACTGGATTTGAAAATCCCGACCAATTATAAAACTAGATTTGAAAATCCCGACCAGTTATAGAAAATGGATTTGAAAATCCCGACCAGTTATAAAACTGGATTTGAAAATCCCGACCAGTTATAAAAACTAGAGTTGAAAATCCCGACCAGTTATAGAAATTGGATTTGAAAATCATGACCAGTTATAGAAACTGGATTTGAAAATCTCGACCAGTTATAGAAACTGATTTGAAAATCCCGACCAGATATAGAAACTGGATTTGAAAATCCCGACCAGTTATAAAATCTGGAATTGAAAATCCCGACCAGTTATAGAAACTGGATTTGAAAATCCCGACCAGTTATAGAAACTGGATTTGAAAATCCCGACCAGTTATAGAAACTGGATTTGAAAATCCCGACCAGTTATAACACTGAATTTGAAAATCCCGACCGGTTATAAAAACTGGATTTGAAAATCCCGACCAGTTATAGAAACTTGATTTGAAAATCCTGACCAGTTATAGAAACTGGATTTGAAAATCCCGACCAGTTATAAAAACTGGATTTGAAAATCTCGACCAGTTATAAAATTGGATTTGAAAATCCCGACCAGTTATAGAAACTGGATTTGAAAATCCTGATCAGTTATAACACTGAATTTGAAAATCCCGACCAATTATAAAACTAGATTTGAAAATCGGGACCTGTTATAGAAACTGAATTTGAAAATCCCGACCATTTATAGAAACTGGATTTGAAAATTATGATCAGTTATAACACTAGATTTGAAAATTCCGACCAATTATAAAACTAGATTTGAAAATCCCGACCAGTTATAGAAACTGGATTTGAAAATCCCGACTAGTTATAAAACTGGATTTGAAAATCCCGACCAATTATAAAACTAGATTTAAAAATCCCGACCAGTTATAGAAACTGGATTTGAAAATCCCGACCAGTTATAAAACTGGATTTGAAAATCCCGACCAGTTATAGAAACTGGATTTGAAAATCCTGACCAGTTATAAAACTGGATTTGAAAATCCCGACCAGTTATAGAAACTGGATTTAAAAATTCTGACTAGTTATGACACTAGATTTAAAAATTCCGACCAGTTATAGATACTGGATTTGAAAATCCCGACCACTTATAACACTGAATTTGAAAATCCCGACCAGTTATAAAAACTGGATTTGAAAATCCCGACGAGTTATAGAAACTAAATTTGAAAATCCTGATCAGTTATAACACTGGATTTGAAAATCCCGACCAATTATAAAACTAGATTTGAAAATCCCGACCAGTTATAGCAAATGGATTTGAAAATCCCAACCAGTTATAAAACTGGATTTGAAAATCCCGACCAGTTATGACACTAGATTTGAAAATCTCGACCAGTTATAGAAACTGGATTTGAAAATCCCGACCAGTTATAGAAACTGGATTTGAAAATCCCGACCAGTTATAGAAACTGGATTTTAAAATCCCAACCAATTATAGAAACTGGATTTAAAAATCCTGACCAGTTATAGAAACTAGATTTGAAAATCCCGACCAGTTATAAAAACTAGATTTGAAAATCCCGACCAGTTATAGAAACTGGATTTGAAAATCCCGACCAGTTATAGAAACTAGATTTGAAAATATCGACCAGTTATAGAAACTAGATTTGAAAATCCCGACCAGTTATAAAACTGGATTTGAAAATCCCGACCAGTTATAAAAACTGGATTTGAAAATCCCAACCAGTTATAGAAACTGGATTTCAAAATCCCGACCAGTTATAGAAACTGGAGTTGAAAATCCCGACCAGTTATAACACTGAATTTGAAAATCCTGACCAGTTATAAAAACTGGATTTGAAAATCCCGACCAGTTATATAAACTGGATTTGAAAATCCTGACCAGTTATAGAAACTGAATTTGAAAATCCTGACCAGTTATTAAAACTGGATTTAAAAATCCCGACCAGTTATAAAACTGGATTTGAAAATCCCGACGAGTTATAGAAACTGAATTTGAAAATCATGATCAGTTATAACACTGGATTTGAAAATCCCGACCAATTATAAAACTAGATTTGAAAATCCCGACCAGTTATAGAAACTGGATTTGAAAATCCCGACCAGTTATAAAAACTAGAGTTGAAAATCCCGACCAGTTATAGAAATTGGATTTGAAAATCACGACCAGTTATAGAAACTGGATTTGAAAATCTTGACCAGTTATAGAAACTCGATTTGAAAATCCCGACCAGATATAGAAACTGGATTTGAAAATCCGGACCAGTTATAAAATCTAGAATTGAAAATCCCGACCAGTTATAGAAACTGGATTTGAAAATCCTGATCAGTTATAACACTGGATTTGAAAATCCCGACCAATTATAAAACTAAATTTGAAAATCGGGATCTGTTATAGAAACTGGATTTGAAAATCCCGACCAGTTATAAATCTGGATTTGAAAATCCCAACCAGTTATAAAACTAGATTTAAAAATCCCGACCAGTTATAGAAACTGCATTTGAAAATCCTGACCAGTTATAAAACTGGATTTGAAAATCCCGACCAGTTATAGAAAATGGATTTAAAAATCCCGACCAGTTATGACACTAGATTTTGAAATCACGACCAGTTATAGAAACTGGATTTGAAAATCCCGACCAGTTGTAAAAACTGAATTTTAAAAATCCCGACCAGTTACAAAAACTGGATTAGAAAATCCCGACCAGTTATAAAAACTAGATTTGAAAATCCCGACCAGTTATAGAAACTAGATTTGAAAATCCCGACCAGTTATAGAAACTGGATTTGAAAATCCCTACCAGTTATAGAAACTAGATTTGAAAATCCCGACTAGTTATAAAACTGGATTTGAAAATCCCGACCAGTTATAGAAACTGGATTTGAAAATCCCGACCAGTTATAAAAACTGGATTTGAAAATCCCGACCACTTATAGAAACTGGATTTCAAAATACCGACCAGTTATAGAAACTGGATTTGAAAATCTCGACCAGTTATAAAAACTGGATTTGAAAATCCCGACCAGTTATAACACTGAATTTGAAAATCCCGACCAGTTATAAAAACTGGATTTGAAAATCCCGACCAGTTATAGAAACTGGATTTGAAAATCCTGACTAGTTATAGAAACTGAATTTGAAAATCCCGACCATTTATAGAAACTGGATTTGAAAATCATGATCAGTTATAACACTAGATTTGAAAATTCTGACCAATTATAAAACTGGATTTGAAAATCCCGACCAGTTATAGAAACTGGATTTGAAAATCCCGACTAGTTATAAAACTGGATTTGAAAATCCCGACCAATTATAAAACTGGATTTAAAAATCCCGACCAGTTATAGAAACTGGATTTGAAAATCCCAACCAGTTATAAAACTGGATTTGAAAATCCCGACCAGTTATAGAAACTGGATTTGAAAATCTCGACCAGTTATAGAAACTGGATTTGAAAATCCTGACTAGTTATAGAAACTGAATTTGAAAATCTCGACCAGTTATAGAAACTGGATTTGAAAATCCTGACCAGTTATAAAACTGGATTTGAAAATCCTGACCAGTTATAGAAACTGGATTTGAAAATCCTGATCAGTTATAACACTAGATTTGAAAATTCCGACCAATTATAAAACTGAATTTAAAACTCCCGACCAGTTATAGAAACTGGATTTGAAAATCCCGACTAGTTATAAAACTGGATTTGAAAATCCCGACCAGTTATAAAACTGGATTTGAAAATCCCGACCAGTTATAGAAACTGGATTTCAAAATCCTGACCAGTTATAGAAACTGGATTTGAAAATCCCGACCAGTTATAGAAACTGGATTTGAAAATCCCGACCAGTTATAGAAAATGGATTTGAAAATCTCGACCAGTATTAAAAACTGAATTTTGAAAATCCCGACCAGTTACAAAAACTGGATTTGAAAATCCCGACTAGTTATAAAACTGGATTTGAAAATCCTGACCAGTTATAGAAACTGGATTTGAAAATCCTGATCAGTTATAACACTAGATTTGAAAATTCCGACCAATTATAAAACTGGATTTGAAAATCCCGACCAGTTATAGAAACTGGATTTGAAAATCCCGACTAGTTATAAAACTGGATTTGAAAATCCCGACCAGTTATAAAACTGGATTTAAAAATCCCGACCAGTTATAGAAACTGGATTTGAAAATCCCGACCAGTTATAAAACTGGATTTGAAAATCCCCACCAGTTATAGAAACTGGATTTGAAAATCCTGACCAGTTATAAAACTGGATTTGAAAATCCCGACCAATTAAAGAAACTGGATTTAAAAATTCCGACTAGTTATGACAATAGATTTGAAAATTCCGACCAGTTATAGATACTAGATTTGAAAATCCCGACCAGTTATAAAAACTGGAGTTGAAAATCCCGACCAGTTATAGAAACTGGATTTGAAAATCTCGACAAGTTATAGAAACTGGATTTGAAAATCCCGACCAGTTATAGAAACTGGATTTCAAAATCCCGATCAGTTATAGAAACTGATTTGAAAATCCCGACCAGTTATTGAAACTGGATTTGAAAATCCTGACCAGTTATAAAACTGGATTTGAAAATCCCGACCAGTTATAGAAACTGGATTTAAAAATTCCGACCAGTTATGACACTAGATTTGAAAATTCCGACCAGTTATAGATACTGGATTTGAAAATCCAGACCAGTTATAAAAACTGGAGTTGCAAATCCCGACCAGTTATAGAAACTGGATTTGAAAATCTCGACCAGTTATAGAAACTGTATTTGAAAATCCCGACCACTTATAGAAACTGGATTTCAAAATCCCGACCAGTTATAGAAACTGGATTTGAAAATCCCGACCAGTTATAGAAACTGGATTTGAAAATCCTGACCAGTTATAGAAACTGGATTTGAAAATCCTGATCAGTTATAACACTAGATTTGAAAATTCCGACCAATTATAAAACTGAATTTAAAACTCCCGACCAGTTATAGAAACTGGATTTGAAAATCCCGACTAGTTATAAAACTGGATTTGAAAATCCCGACCAGTTATAAAACTGGATTTGAAAATCCCGACCAGTTATAGAAACTGGATTTCAAAATCCCGACCAGTTATAGAAACTGGATTTGAAAATCCCGACCAGTTATAAAACTGGATTTGAAAATCCTGACCAGTTATAAAAACTGGATTTGAAAATCCCGACCAGTTATAAAAACTGGATTTGAAAATCCCGACCAGTTATAGAAACTAGATTTAAAAATTCTGACTAGTTATGACACTAGATTTAAAAATTCCGACCAGTTATAGATACTGGATTTGAAAATCCCGACCAGTTATAACACTGAATTTGAAAATCCCGACCAGTTATAAAAACTGGATTTGAAAATCCTGACCAGTTATAGAAACTGGATTTGAAAATCCCGACCAGTTATAAAACTGGATTTGAAAATGCCGACCAGTTATAGAAACTGGATTTGAAAATCCTGACCAGTTATAAAACTGGATTTGAAAATCCCGACCAGTTATAGAAACTGGATTTAAAAATTCTCACTAGTTATGACACTAGATTTAAAAATTCCGACCAGTTATAGATACTGGATTTGAAAATCCCGACCAGTTATAAAAACTGGAGTTGAAAATCCAGACCATTTATAGAAACTGGATTTGAAAATCTCGACCAGTTATAGAAACTGTATTTGAAAATCCCGACCAGTTATAGAAACTAGATTTCAAAATCCCGACCAGTTATAGAAACTGGATTTGAAAATCAGGACCAGTTATAGAAACTGGATTTGAAAATCCCGACCAGTTATAGAAACTGGATTTAAAAATTCCGACCAGTTATGACACTAGATTTGAAAATTCCGACCAGTTATAGATACTGGATTTGAAAATCCCGACGAGTTATAAAAACTGGAGTTGCAAATCCCGACCAGTTATAGAAACTGGATTTGAAAATCTCGACCAGTTATAGAAACTGTATTTGAAAATCCCGACCAGTTATAAAATCTGGAATTGAAAATCCCGACCAGTTATAGAAACTAGATTTCAAAATCCCGACCAGTTATAGAAACTAGATTTGAAAATCCCGACCGGTTATAAAAACTGGATTTGAAAATCCCGACCAGTTATAGAAACTTGATTTGAAAATCCTGACCAGTTATAGAAACTGGATTTGAAAATCCCGACCAGTTATAAAAACTGGATTTGAAAATCCCGACCAGTTATAAAACTGGATTTGAAAATCCCGACCAGTTATAGAAACTGGATTTGAAAATCCTGATAAGTTATAACACTGGATTTGAAAATCCCGACCAGTTATAGAAACTGGATTTCAAAATCCCGACCAGTTATAGAAACTGGATTTGAAAATCCCGACCAGTTATAGAAACTGGATTTTAAAATCCCGACCAGTTATAACACTGAATTTAAAAATCCCGACCGGTTATAAAAACTGGATTTGAAAATGCCGACCAGTTATAGAAACTGGATTTGAAAATCCTGATCAGTTATAACACTGGATTTGAAAATCCCGACCAATTATAAAACTAGATTTGAAAATCCCGACAAGTTATAGAAATTGGATTTGAAAATCCCGACCAGTTATAAAACTGGATTTGAAAATCCCGACCAGTTATAGAAACTGGATTTGAAAATCCCGACCAGTTATAACACTGAATTTGAAAATCCCGACCAGTTATAAAAACTGGATTTGAAAATCCCGACTAGTTATAAAAACTGGATTTGATAATGCCGACCAGTTATAGAAACTGGATTTGAAAATCCTGATCAGTTATAACACTGGATTTGAAAATCCCGACCAATTATAAAACTAGATTTGAAAATCCTGACCAGTTATAGAAACTGGATTTGAAAATCCTGATCAGTTATAACACTAGATTTGAAAATTCCGACCAATTATAAAACTGGATTTGAAAATCACGACCAGTTATAGAAACTGGATTTGAAAATCCCGACTAGTTATAAAACTGGATTTGAAAATCCCGACCAGTTATAAAACTGGATTTAAAAATCCCGACCAGTTATAGAAACTGGATTTGAAAATCCCGACCAGTTATAAAACTGGATTTGAAAATCCCCACCAGTTATAGAAACTGGATTTGAAAATCCTGACCAGTTATAAAACTGGATTTGAAAATCCCGACCAGTTATAAAAACTGGATTTGAAAATCACGACCAGTTATAGAAACTGGATTTGAAAATCCCGACCAGTTATAGAAACTGGATTTAAAAATTCCGACCAGTTATGACACTAGATTTGAAAATTCCGACCAGTTATAGATACTGGATTTGAAAATCCCGACGAGTTATAAAAACTGGAGTTGCAAATCCCGACCAGTTATAGAAACTGGATTTGAAAATCTCGACCAGTTATAGAAACTGTATTTGAAAATCCCGACCAGTTATAGAAACTGGATT
Source organism: Nuphar pumila (assembly GCF_984573655.1). NCBI lineage: Eukaryota > Viridiplantae > Streptophyta > Magnoliopsida > Nymphaeales > Nymphaeaceae > Nuphar > Nuphar pumila. Next base: position 61,783,498 of record NC_143258.1, read on the forward strand.
TCAAAATCCCGACCAGTTATAGAAACTGGATTTGAAAATCCCTATCAGTTATAGAAACTGGATTTGAAAATCCCGACCAGTTATAAAATCTGGAATTGAAAATCCCGACCAGTTATAGAAACTAGATTTCAAAATCCCGACCAGTTATAGAAACTAGATTTGAAAATCCCGACCGGTTATAAAAACTGGATTTGAAAATCCCGACCAGTTATAAAAACTTGATTTGAAAATCCTGACCAGTTATAGAAACTGGATTTGAAAATCCCGACCAGTTATAAAAACTGGATTTGAAAATCCCGACCAGTTATAAAACTGGATTTGAAAATCCCGACCAGTTATAGAAACTGGATTTGAAAATCCTGATAAGTTATAACACTGGATTTGAAAATCCCGACCAGTTATAGAAACTGGATTTCAAAATCCCGACAAGTTATAGAAACTGGATTTGAAAATCCCGACCAGTTATAGAAACTGGATTTGAAAATCCCGACCAGTTATAACACTGAATTTGAAAATCCCGACCGGTTATAAAAACTGGATTTGAAAATGCCGACCAGTTATAGAAACTGGATTTGAAAATCCTGATCAGTTATAACACTGGATTTGAAAATCCCGACCAATTATAAAACTAGATTTGAAAATCCCGACCAGTTATAGAAAATGGATTTGAAAATCCCGACCAGTTATAAAACTGGATTTGAAAATCCCGACCAGTTATAGAAACTGGATTTGAAAATCCCGACCAGTTATAACACTGAATTTGAAAATCCCGACCAGTTATAAAAACTGGATTTGAAAATCCCGACTAGTTATAAAAACTGGATTTGAAAATCCTGACCAGTTATAGAAACTGAATTTGAAAATCCTGACCAGTTATAAAAACTGGATTTGAAAATCCCGACCAGTTATAAAACTGGATTTGAAAATCCCGACCAGTTATAGAAACTGGATTTGAAAATCCTGATAAGTTATAACACTGGATTTGAAAATCCCGACCAGTTATAGAAACTGGATTTCAAAATCCCGACAAGTTATAGAAACTGGATTTGAAAATCCCGACCAGTTATAGAAACTGGATTTGAAAATCCCGACCAGTTATAACACTGAATTTGAAAATCCCGACCGGTTATAAAAACTGGATTTGAAAATGCCGACCAGTTATAGAAACTGGATTTGAAAATCCTGATCAGTTATAACACTGGATTTGAAAATCCCGACCAATTATAAAACTAGATTTGAAAATCCCGACCAGTTATAGAAAATGGATTTGAAAATCCCGACCAGTTATAAAACTGGATTTGAAAATCCCGACCAGTTATAGAAACTGGATTTGAAAATCCCGACCAGTTATAACACTGAATTTGAAAATCCCGACCAGTTATAAAAACTGGATTTGAAAATCCCGACTAGTTATAAAAACTGGATTTGAAAATCCTGACCAGTTATAGAAACTGAATTTGAAAATCCTGACCAGTTATAAAAACTGGATTTGAAAATCCCGACCAGTTATAACACTGAATTTGAAAATCCCGACCGGTTATAAAAACTGGATTTGAAAATCCCGACCAGTTATAGAAACTTGATTTGAAAATCCTGACCAGTTATAGAAACTGGATTTGAAAATCCCGACCAGTTATAAAAACTGGATTTGAAAATCTCGACCAGTTATAAAATTGGATTTGAAAATCCCGACCAGTTATAGAAACTGGATTTGAAAATCCTGATCAGTTATAACACTGAATTTGAAAATCCCGACCAATTATAAAACTAGATTTGAAAATCGGGACCTGTTATAGAAACTGAATTTGAAAATCCCGACCATTTATAGAAACTGGATTTGAAAATTATGATCAGTTATAACACTAGATTTGAAAATTCCGACCAATTATAAAACTAGATTTGAAAATCCCGACCAGTTATAGAAACTGGATTTGAAAATCCCGACTAGTTATAAAACTGGATTTGAAAATCCCGACCAATTATAAAACTGGATTTAAAAATCCCGACCAGTTATAGAAACTGGATTTGAAAATCCCGACCAGTTATAAAACTGGATTTGAAAATCCCGACCAGTTATAGAAACTGGATTTGAAAATCCTGACCAGTTATAAAACTGGATTTGAAAATCCCGACCAGTTATAGAAACTGGATTTAAAAATTCTGACTAGTTATGACACTAGATTTAAAAATTCCGACCAGTTATAGATACTGGATTTGAAAATCCCGACCACTTATAACACTGAATTTGAAAATCCCGACCAGTTATAAAAACTGGATTTGAAAATCCCGACGAGTTATAGAAACTAAATTTGAAAATCCTGATCAGTTATAACACTGGATTTGAAAATCCCGACCAATTATAAAACTAGATTTGAAAATCCCGACCAGTTATAGCAAATGGATTTGAAAATCCCAACCAGTTATAAAACTGGATTTGAAAATCCCGACCAGTTATGACACTAGATTTGAAAATCTCGACCAGTTATAGAAACTGGATTTGAAAATCCCAACCAGTTATAGAAACTGGATTTGAAAATCCCGACCAGTTATAGAAACTGGATTTTAAAATCCCAACCAATTATAGAAACTGGATTTGAAAATCCTGACCAGTTATAGAAACTAGATTTGAAAATCCCGACCAGTTATAAAAACTAGATTTGAAAATCCCGACCAGTTATAGAAACTGGATTTGAAAATCCCGACCAGTTATAGAAACTAGATTTGAAAATATCGACCAGTTATAGAAACTAGATTTGAAAATCCCGACCAGTTATAAAACTGGATTTGAAAATCCCGACCAGTTATAAAAACTGGATTTGAAAATCCCAACCAGTTATAGAAACTGGATTTCAAAATCCCGACCAGTTATAGAAACTGGAGTTGAAAATCCCGACCAGTTATAACACTGAATTTGAAAAGCCCGACCAGTTATAAAAACTGGATTTGAAAATCCCGACCAGTTATATAAACTGGATTTTAAAATCCTGACCAGTTATAGAAACTGAATTTGAAAATCCTGACCAGTTATTAAAACTGGATTTAAAAATCCCGACCAGTTATAAAACTGGATTTGAAAATCCCGACGAGTTATAGAAACTGAATTTGAAAATCATGATCAGTTATAACACTGGATTTGAAAATCCCGACCAATTATAAAACTAGATTTGAAAATCCCGACCAGTTATAGAAACTGGATTTGAAAATCCCGACCAGTTATAAAAACTAGAGTTGAAAATCCCGACCAGTTATAGAAACTGGATTTGAAAATCACGACCAGTTATAGAAACTGGATTTGAAAATCTTGACCAGTTATAGAAACTCGATTTGAAAATCCCGACCAGATATAGAAACTGGATTTGAAAATCCGGACCAGTTATAAAATCTGGAATTGAAAATCCCGACCAGTTATAGAAACTGGATTTGAAAATCCTGATCAGTTATAACACTGGATTTGAAAATCCCGACCAATTATAAAACTAAATTTGAAAATCGGGATCTGTTATAGAAACTGGATTTGAAAATCCCGACCAGTTATAAATCTGGATTTGAAAATCCCAACCAGTTATAAAACTAGATTTAAAAATCCCGACCAGTTATAGAAACTGCATTTGAAAATCCTGACCAGTTATAAAACTGGATTTGAAAATCCCGACCAGTTATAGAAAATGGATTTAAAAATCCCGACCAGTTATGACACTAGATTTTGAAATCACGACCAGTTATAGAAACTGGATTTGAAAATCCCGACCAGTTGTAAAAACTGAATTTTAAAAATCCCGACCAGTTACAAAAACTGGATTAGAAAATCCCGACCAGTTATAAAAACTAGATTTGAAAATCTCGACCAGTTATAGAAACTAGATTTGAAAATCCCGACCAGTTATAGAAACTGGATTTGAAAATCCCTACCAGTTATAGAAACTAGATTTGAAAATCCCGACTAGTTATAAAACTGGATTTGAAAATCCCGACCAGTTATAGAAACTGGATTTGAAAATCCCGACCAGTTATAAAAACTGGATTTGAAAATCCCGACCACTTATAGAAACTGGATTTCAGAATACCGACCAGTTATAGAAACTGGATTTGAAAATCTCGACCAGTTATAAAAACTGGATTTGAAAATCCCGACCAGTTATAACACTGAATTTGAAAATCCCGACCAGTTATAAAAACTGGATTTGAAAATCCCGACCAGTTATAGAAACTGGATTTGAAAATCCTGACTAGTTATAGAAACTGAATTTGAAAATCCCGACCATTTATAGAAACTGGATTTGAAAATCATGATCAGTTATAACACTAGATTTGAAAATTCTGACCAATTATAAAACTGGATTTGAAAATCCCGACCAGTTATAGAAACTGGATTTGAAAATCCTGACTAGTTATAAAACTGGATTTGAAAATCCCGACCAATTATAAAACTGGATTTAAAAATCCCGACCAGTTATAGAAACTGGATTTGAAAATCCCAACCAGTTATAAAACTGGATTTGAAAATCCCGACCAGTTATAGAAACTGGATTTGAAAATCTCGACCAGTTATAGAAACTGGATTTGAAAATCCTGACTAGTTATAGAAACTGAATTTGAAAATCTCGACCAGTTATAGAAACTGGATTTGAAAATCCTGACCAGTTATAAAACTGGATTTGAAAATCCTGACCAGTTATAGAAACTGGATTTGAAAATCCTGATCAGTTATAACACTAGATTTGAAAATTCCGACCAATTATAAAACTGAATTTAAAACTCCCGACCAGTTATAGAAACTGGATTTGAAAATCCCGACTAGTTATAAAACTGGATTTGAAAATCCCGACCAGTTATAAAACTGGATTTGAAAATCCCGACCAGTTATAGAAACTGGATTTCAAAATCCTGACCAGTTATAGAAACTGAATTTGAAAATCCCGACCAGTTATAGAAACTGGATTTGAAAATCCCGACCAGTTATAGAAAATGGATTTGAAAATCTCGACCAGTATTAAAAACTGAATTTTGAAAATCCCGACCAGTTACAAAAACTGGATTTGAAAATCCCGACTAGTTATAAAACTGGATTTGAAAATCCTGACCAGTTATAGAAACTGGATTTGAAAATCCTGATCAGTTATAACACTAGATTTGAAAATTCCGACCAATTATAAAACTGGATTTGAAAATCCCGACCAGTTATAGAAACTGGATTTGAAAATCCCGACTAGTTATAAAACTGGATTTGAAAATCCCGACCAGTTATAAAACTGGATTTAAAAATCCCGACCAGTTATAGAAACTGGATTTGAAAATCCCGACCAATTATAAAACTGGATTTGAAAATCCCCACCAGTTATAGAAACTGGATTTGAAAATCCTGACCAGTTATAAAACTGGATTTGAAAATCCCGACCAGTTAAAGAAACTGGATTTAAAAATTCCGACTAGTTATGACAGTAGATTTGAAAATTCCGACCAGTTATAGATACTAGATTTGAAAATCCCGACCAGTTATAAAAACTGGAGTTGAAAATCCCGACCAGTTATAGAAACTGGATTTGAAAATCTCGACAAGTTATAGAAACTGGATTTGAAAATCCCGACCAGTTATAGAAACTGGATTTCAAAATCCCGATCAGTTATAGAAACTGATTTGAAAATCCCGACCAGTTATAGAAACTGGATTTGAAAATCCTGACCAGTTATAAAACTGGATTTGAAAATCCCGACCAGTTATAGAAACTGGATTTAAAAATTCCGACCAGTTATGACACTAGATTTGAAAATTCCGACCAGTTATAGATACTGGATTTGAAAATCCAGACCAGTTATAAAAACTGGAGTTGCAAATCCCGACCAGTTATAGAAACTGGATTTGAAAATCTCGACCAGTTATAGAAACTGTATTTGAAAATCCCGACCACTTATAGAAACTGGATTTCAAAATCCCGACCAGTTATAGAAACTGGATTTGAAAATCCCGACCAGTTATAGAAACTGGATTTGAAAATCCTGACCAGTTATAGAAACTGGATTTGAAAATCCTGATCAGTTATAACACTAGATTTGAAAATTCCGACCAATTATAAAACTGAATTTAAAACTCTCGACCAGTTATAGAAACTGGATTTGAAAATCCCGACTAGTTATAAAACTGGATTTGAAAATCCCGACCAGTTATAAAACTGGATTTGAAAATCCCGACCAGTTATAGAAACTGGATTTCAAAATCCCGACCAGTTATAGAAACTGGATTTGAAAATCCCGACCAGTTATAAAACTGGATTTGAAAATCCTGACCAGTTATAAAAACTGGATTTGAAAATCCCGACCAGTTATAAAAACTGGATTTGAAAATCCCGACCAGTTATAGAAACTAGATTTAAAAATTCTGACTAGTTATGACACTAGATTTAAAAATTCTGACCAGTTATAGATACTGGATTTGAAAATCCCGACCAGTTATAACACTGAATTTGAAAATCCCGACCAGTTATAAAAACTGGATTTGAAAATCACGACCAGTTATAGAAACTGGATTTGAAAATCCCGACCAGTTATAGAAACTGGATTTAAAAATTCCGACCAGTTATGACACTAGATTTGAAAATTCCGACCAGTTATAGATACTGGATTTGAAAATCCCGACTAGTTATAAAAACTGGAGTTGCAAATCCCGACCAGTTATAGAAACTGGATTTGAAAATCTCGACCAGTTATAGAAACTGTATTTGAAAATCCCGACCAGTTATAAAATCTGGAATTGAAAATCCCGACCAGTTATAGAAACTAGATTTCAAAATCCCGACCAGTTATGGAAACTAGATTTGAAAATCCCGACCGGTTATAAAAACTGGATTTGAAAATCCCGACCAGTTATAGAAACTTGATTTGAAAATCCTGACCAGTTATAGAAACTGGATTTGAAAATCCCGACCAGTTATAAAAACTGGATTTGAAAATCCCGACCAGTTATAAAACTGGATTTGAAAATCCCGACCAGTTATAGAAACTGGATTTGAAAATCCTGATAAGTTATAACACTGGATTTGAAAATCCCGACCAGTTATAGCAACTGGATTTCAAAATCCCGACCAGTTATAGAAACTGGATTTGAAAATCCCGACCAGTTATAGAAACTGGATTTGAAAATCCCGACCAGTTATAACACTGAATTTAAAAATCCCGACCGGTTATAAAAACTGGATTTGAAAATGCCGACCAGTTATAGAAACTGGATTTAAAAATCCTGATCAGTTATAATACTGGATTTGAAAATCCCGACCAATTATAAAACTAGATTTGAAAATCCCGACCAGTTATAGAAATTGGATTTGAAAATCCCGACCAGTTATAAAACTGGATTTGAAAATCCCGACCAGTTATAGAAACTGGATTTGAAAATCCCGACCAGTTATAACACTGAATTTGAAAATCCCGACCAGTTATAAAAACTGGATTTGAAGATCCCGACTAGTTATAAAAACTGGATTTGATAATGCCGACCAGTTATAGAAACTGGATTTGAAAATCCTGATCAGTTATAACACTGGATTTGAAAATCCCGACCAATTATAAAACTAGATTTGAAAATCCTGACCAGTTATAGAAACTGGATTTGAAAATCCTGATCAGTTATAACACTAGATTTGAAAATTCCGACCAATTATAAAACTGGATTTGAAAATCACGACCAGTTATAGAAACTGGATTTGAAAATCCCGACTAGTTATAAAACTGGATTTGAAAATCCCGACCAGTTATAAAACTGGATTTAAAAATCCCGACCAGTTATAGAAACTGGATTTGAAAATCCCGACCAGTTATAAAACTGGATTTGAAAATCCCCACCAGTTATAGAAACTGGATTTGAAAATCCTGACCAGTTATAAAACTGGATTTGAAAATCCCGACCAGTTATAAAAACTGGATTTGAAAATCACGACCAGTTATAGAAACTGGATTTGAAAATCCCGACCAGTTATAGAAACTGGATTTAAAAATTCCGACCAGTTATGACACTAGATTTGAAAATTCCGACCAGTTATAGATACTGGATTTGAAAATCCCGACGAGTTATAAAAACTGGAGTTGCAAATCCCGACCAGTTATAGAAACTGGATTTGAAAATCTCGACCAGTTATAAAAACTGGATTTGAAAATCCTGACCAGTTATAGAAACTGAATTTGAAAATCCCGACCAGTTATAAACACTGGATTTGAAAATCCCGACCAGTTATAAAACTGGATTTGAAAATCGCGAGGAGTTATAGAAACTGAATTTGAAAATCCTTATCAGTTATAACACTGAATTTGAAAATCCCGACTAATTATAAAACTAGATTTGAAAATCCCGACCAGTTATAGAAAATGGATTTAAAAATCCCGACCAGTTATAAAACTGGATTTGAAAATCCCGACCAGTTATAGAAACTGGATTTGAAAATCCCGACTAGTTATAAAAACTGGATTTGAAAATCCCAACCAGTTATAGAAACTTGATTTCAAAATCCCGACCAGTTATAGAAACTGGAGTTGAAAATCCCGACCAGTTATAACACTGAATTTGAAAATCCCGACCAGTTATAAAAACTGAATTTGAAAATCCTGACCAGTTATAGATACTGGATTTGAAAATCCTGACCAGTTATAGAAACTGGATTTGAAAATCCTGATCAGTTATAACACTAGATTTGAAAATTCCGACCAATTATAAAACTGAATTTAAAACTCCCGACCAGTTATAGAAACTGGATTTGAAAATCCCGACTAGTTATAAAACTGGATTTGAAAATCCCGACCAGTTATAAAACTGGATTTGAAAATCCCGACCAGTTATAGAAACTGGATTTCAAAATCCCGACCAGTTATAGAAACTGGATTTGAAAATCTCGACCAGTTATAGAAACTGGATTTGAAAATCCTGACCAGTTATAACACTGAATTTGAAAATCCCGACCAGTTATAAAAACTGGATTTGAAAATCCCGACCAGTTATAGAAACTGGATTTAAAAATTCTGACTAGTTATGACACTAGATTTAAAAATTCCGACCAGTTATAGATACTGGATTTGAAAATCCCGACCAGTTATAACACTGAATTTGAAAATCCCGACCAGTTATAAAAACTGGATTTGAAAATCACGACCAGTTATAGAAACTGGATTTGAAAATCCCGACCAGTTATAGAAACTGGATTTAAAAATTCCGACCAGTTATGACACTAGATTTGAAAATTCCGACCAGTTATAGATATTGGATTTGAAAATCCCGACGAGTTATAAAAACTGGAGTTGCAAATCCCGACCAGTTATAGAAACTGGATTTGAAAATCTCGACCAGTTATAGAAACTGTATTTGAAAATCCCAACCAGTTATAGAAACTGGATTTCAAAATCCCGACCAGTTATAGAAACTGGATTTGAAAATCCCTATCAGTTATAGAAACTGGATTTGAAAATCCCGACCAGTTATAAAATCTGGAATTGAAAATCTCGACCAGTTATAGAAACTAGATTTCAAAATCCCGACCAGTTATAGAAACTAGATTTGAAAATTCCGACCGGTTATAAAAACTGGATTTGAAAATCCTGACCAGTTATAGAAACTTGATTTGAAAATCCTGACCAGTTATAGAAACTGGATTTGAAAATCCCGACCAGTTATAAAAACTGGATTTGAAAATTCCGACCAGTTATAAAACTGGATTTGAAAATCGCGAGGAGTTATAGAAACTGAATTTGAAAATCCTTATCAGTTATAACACTGAATTTGAAAATCCCGACTAATTATAAAACTAGATTTGAAAATCCCGACCAGTTATAGAAAATGGATTTAAAAATCCCGACCAGTTATAGAAACAGGATTTGAAAATCCCGACCAGTTATAAAAACTGGATTTGAAAATCCCAACCAGTTATAGAAACTGGATTTCAAAATCCCGACTAGTTATAGAAACTGGAGTTGAAAATCCCGACTAGTTATAACACTGAATTTGAAAATCCCGACCAGTTATAAAAACTGGATTTGAAAATTCCGACCAGTTATAGAAACTGGATTTGAAAATCCTGACCAGTTATAGAAACTGAATTTGAAAATCCCGACCAGTTATTAAAACTGGATTTGAAAATCCCGACCAGTTATAAAACTGGATTTGAAAATCCCGACGAGTTATAGAAACTGAATTTGAAAATCCTGAACAGTTATAACACTGGATTTGAAAATCCTGACCAATTATAAAAACTAGTTATAGAAACTGGATTTGAAGATCCCGACCAGTTATAGAAACTTGATTTGAAAATCCTGACCAGTTATAGAAACTGGATTTGAAAATCTCGACCAGTTATAAAAACTGGATTTGAAAATCCCGACCAGTTATCAAACTAGATTTGAAAATCCCGACCAGTTATAGAAACTGGATTTGAAAATCCTGATCAGTTATAACACTGGATTTGAAAATCCCGACCAATTATAAAACTAAATTTGAAAATCGGGATCTGTTATAGAAACTGGATTTGAAAATCCCGACCAGTTATAAATCTGGATTTGAAAATCCCAACCAGTTATAAAACTAGATTTAAAAATCCCGACCAGTTATAGAAACTGCATTTGAAAATCCTGACCAGTTATAAAACTGGATTTGAAAATCCCGACCAGTTATAGAAATTGGATTTGAAAATCCCGACCAGTTATGACACTAGATTTGGAAATGACGACCAGTTATAGAAACTGGATTTGAAAATCCCGACCAGTTATAAAAATTGGATTTGAAAATCTCGACTAGTTATAGAAACTGGATTTGAAAATCCCGACCTGTTGTAAAAACTGAATTTTGAAAATCCCGACTAGTTACAAAAAATGGATTCTAAATTCCCGACCAGTTATAAAAACTAGATTTGAAAATCCCGACCAGATATAGAAACTGGATTTGAAAATCCCGATCAGTTATAGAAACTGGATTTGAAAATCCCGACCAGTTATAGAAACTAGATTTGAAAATCCCGACCAGTTATAAAACTGGATTTGAAAATCCCGACCAGTTATAGAAACTGGATTTGAAAATCCCGACCAGTTATAAAAACTGGATTTGAAAATCCCGACCAGTTATAGAAACTGGCTTTCAAAATACCGACCAGTTATAGAAACTTGATTTGAAAATCCCGACCAGTTATAGAAACTGGATTTGAAAATCCCGACCAGTTATAAAAACTGGATTTGAAAATCCCGACCAGTTATATAAACTGGATTTCAAAATACAGACCAGTTATAGAAACTTGATTTGAAAATCCTGACCAGTTATAGAAACTGGATTTGAAAATCCCGACCAGTTATAGAAACTAGATTTGAAAATCCCGACCAGTTATAAAACTGGATTTGAAAATCCCGACCAGTTATAAAGACTGGATTTGAAAATCCCGACCAGTTATAAAAACTGGATTTGAAAATCCCGACCAGTTATAGAAACTCGATTTCAAAATACCGACCAGTTTTAGAAATTGGATTTGAAAATCCCGACCAGTTATAGAAACTGGATTTGAAAATCCCGACCAGTTATAACACTGAATTTGAAAATCCCGACCAGTTATAAAAACTGGATTTGAAAATCCCGACGAGTTATAGAAACTAAATTTGAAAATCCTGATCAGTTATAACTCTGGATTTGAAAATCCAGACCAATTATAAAACTAGATTTGAAAATCCCGACCAGTTACAGTAAATGGATTTGAAAATCCCGACCAGTTATAAAACTGGATTTGAAAATTCCGACCAGTTATGACACTAGATTTGAAAATCCCGACCAGTTATAGAAACTGGATTTGAAAATCCCGACCAGTTATAAAACTGGATTTGAAAATCCCGACCAGTTATAGATACTGGATTTGAAAATCCCGACCAGTTATAGAAACTGGATTTTAAAATCCCGACCAATTATAGAAACTGGATTTGAAAATCCTGACCAGTTATAGAAACTAGATTTGAAAATCCCGACCAGATATAAAAACTAGATTTGAAAATCCCGACCAGTTATAGAAACTGGATTTGAAAATCCCGACCAGTTATAGAAACTAGATTTGAAAATATCGACCAGTTATAGAAACTAGATTTGAAAATCCCGACCAGTTATAAAACTGGATTTGAAAATCTCGACCAGTTATAGAAACTGGATTTGAAAATCCCGACCAGTTATAAAAACTGGATTTGAAAGTCCCAACCAGTTATAGAAACTGGATTTCAAAATCCCGACCAGTTATAGAAACTGGAGTTGAAAATCCCGACTAGTTATAACACTGAATTTGAAAATCCCGACCAGTTATAAAAACTGGATTTGAAAATTCCGACCAGTTATAGAAACTGGATTTGAAAATCCTGACCAGTTATAGAAACTCAATTTGAAAATCCCGACCAGTTATTAAAACTGGATTTGAAAATCCCGACCAGTTATAAAACTGGATTTGAAAATCCCGACGAGTTATAGAAACTGAATTTGAAAATCCTGATCAGTTATAACACTGGATTTGAAAATCCCGACCAATTATAAAACTAGATTTGAAAATCCCGACCAGTTATAGAAAATGGATTTGAAAATCCCGACCAGATATAAAACTGGATTTGAAAATCCCGACCAGTTATAAAAACTAGAGTTGAAAATCCTGACCAGTTATAGAAACTGGATTTGAAAATCACGACCAGTTATAGAAACTGGATTTGAAAATCTCGACTAGTTATAGAAACTGGATTTGAAAATCCCGACCAGATATAAGATCTGCATTTGAAAATCCCGACCAGTTATAAAATCTGGAATTGAAAATGCCGACCAGTTATAGAAACTGGATTTCAAAATCTCGACCAGTTATAGAAACTGGATTTGAAAATCCCGACCAGTTATAGAAACTGGATTTGAAAATCCCGACCAGTTATAACACTGAATTTGAAAATCCCGACCGGTTATAAAAACTGGATTTGAAAATCCCGACCAGTTATAGAAACTTGATTTGAAAATCCTGACCAGTTATAGAAACTGGATTTGAAAATCCCGACCAGGTATAAAAACTGGATTTGAAAATCTCGACCAGTTATAAAATTGGATTTAAAAATCCCGACCAGTTATAGAAACTGGATTTGAAAATCCCGACCAGTTATAACACTGAATTTGAAAATCCCGACCAGTTATAAAAACTGGATTTGAAAATCACGACCAGTTATAGAAACTGGATTTGAAAATCCCGACCAGTTATAGAAACTGGATTTAAAAATTCCGACCAGTTATGACACTAGATTTGAAAATTCCGACCAGTTATAGATATTGGATTTGAAAATCCCGACGAGTTATAAAAACTGGAGTTGCAAATCCCGACCAGTTATAGAAACTGGATTTGAAAATCTCGACCAGTTATAGAAACTGTATTTGAAAATCCCAACCAGTTATAGAAACTGGATTTCAAAATCCCGACCAGTTATAGAAACTGGATTTGAAAATCCCTATCAGTTATAGAAACTGGATTTGAAAATCCCGACCAGTTATAAAATCTGGAATTGAAAATCCCGACCAGTTATAGAAACTAGATTTCAAAATCCCGACCAGTTATAGAAACTAGATTTGAAAATTCCGACCGGTTATAAAAACTGGATTTGAAAATCCTGACCAGTTATAGAAACTTGATTTGAAAATCCTGACCAGTTATAGAAACTGGATTTGAAAATCCCGACCAGTTATAAAAACTGGATTTGAAAATTCCGACCAGTTATAAAACTGGATTTGAAAATCTCGACCAGTTATAGAAACAGGATTTGAAAATCCCGACCAGTTATAAAAACTGGATTTGAAAATCCCAACCAGTTATAGAAACTGGATTTCAAAATCCCGACTAGTTATAGAAACTGGAGTTGAAAATCCCGACTAGTTATAACACTGAATTTGAAAATCCCGACCAGTTATAAAAACTGGATTTGAAAATTCCGACCAGTTATAGAAACTGGATTTGAAAATCCTGACCAGTTATAGAAACTGAATTTGAAAATCCCGACCAGTTATTAAAACTGGATTTGAAAATCCCGACCAGTTATAAAACTGGATTTGAAAATCCCGACGAGTTATAGAAACTGAATTTGAAAATCCTGAACAGTTATAACACTGGATTTGAAAATCCTGACCAATTATAAAAACTAGTTATAGAAACTGGATTTGAAGATCCCGACCAGTTATAGAAACTTGATTTGAAAATCCTGACCAGTTATAGAAACTGGATTTGAAAATCCCGACCAGTTATAAAAACTGGATTTGAAAATCCCGACCAGTTATCAAACTAGATTTGAAAATCCCGACCAGTTATAGAAACTGGATTTGAAAATCCTGATCAGTTATAACACTGGATTTGAAAATCCCGACCAATTATAAAACTAAATTTGAAAATCGGGATCTGTTATAGAAACTGGATTTGAAAATCCCGACCAGTTATAAATCTGGATTTGAAAATCCCAACCAGTTATAAAACTAGATTTAAAAATCCCGACCAGTTATAGAAACTGCATTTGAAAATCCTGACCAGTTATAAAACTGGATTTGAAAATCCCGACCAGTTATAGAAATTGGATTTGAAAATCCCGACCAGTTATGACACTAGATTTGGAAATGACGACCAGTTATAGAAACTGGATTTGAAAATCCCGACCAGTTATAAAAATTGGATTTGAAAATCCCGACTAGTTATAGAAACTGGATTTGAAAATCCCGACCTGTTGTAAAAACTGAATTTTGAAAATCCCGACTAGTTACAAAAAATGGATTCTAAATTCCCGACCAGTTATAAAAACTAGATTTGAAAATCCCGACCA